>NW_027493286.1:0-151058 GCF_021521415.1 Bidens hawaiensis | reverse complement strand
CTGATTCAAATCCAAAACCCATACCTTTTCCTTAAACCCAATTACAATTGTTATCTTGGACCATAATTTTCGCTATAAACGTGTTAATTAATCTAGTAGATACAATGTTATTTTTATCATCGATCTGACCATCGTTATCTATTAGAGATTCTCGGACAAAATTGATAAACAATATTTGATTTAAAATTTAAACGAACCCTATAATCTTTTTCTATATAATGATCGTAATAAACTCAATTCAACCTACAGTTAGCATCACCTAACCCTCGTCATCTAAGCCCCTCTATTCAATTGAATTATGTTAGCCGTTTGTATGTCTGTTCGTCATCAAACCCAGCCGACCCTTTTCGTTCGTAATTAACCATCGTACATCGTGTTATCAGGTAATTGATTTGATCGTTTTGCTTGCCTTGATCTGTTCTATAATACCCCTAAACTAAATCGATTAAACAATAACAGATTAAACGATTTGGATGGTTAGGGTTTATAATCGAATTGGGGGTTGTGGTCTGTTTGGTTTTAAAGTAGCAGTTGTTGTATTATAACTAGTTAGCACCCTAGCCCAGTTGGCTAGGGTGGTGGTGTTAAGATCATGGAGGGCTGGTCGCGGGTTCAAACCCCAGCCACCCCGTTTTTGTCTCTTTATTTTTTCTAAACTATTATATGTTATATAATGGTTTTGTTAATATTAATTAATGTTATAAATTAATAATTTTATTAAACCGACATCTTTAAGATTTTGTTATGTCAAATAAATATTGTACAATTATTTTCGCATACATACGTATATATATATATATATATATATATATTATATATATATATATATTATATATATATATTATATATATATGGAGCAAGGTTATAATAAGAAGTAGATTATTCCTAGGAAGTGTAGATGGTGTTTTTTCATCATTAAATCTAATAAAACACATCGTACAATAAACACACCGTACAATAAACACACTTTCCATATGCACCATCATATCAACATATCTAATGCACTAGATTACTTCTTAGACACACTCCAATCCTTCATGGCAGTTGCCACAGCTTGGGAAATGACAGCTAGAACAACAGGGTAAAGTTGATGTCTTTCGTTGTTGCTCGGATTTCGCTCAGCAGCACTTTCTTTTCACCCGCCATTAACAGCTGATTCAACAGAGGGTTCTCAGACCACCCGTGGCCTACCGCGACACACTGTACGCCCTACCATTCCAACAATCTCTCTTGCTCCAGCCATCGGATTCTAAAAGGGAAAACACAAACGTCATCACTCAAGGAATTATTTAGCACGTGATTCGTAAGGTATGTAGCTAATGACATTGATCAAGTGTAATTAACTATTTGAATTACTCCTCATGTTCTAGATTAAACCCTAATTCTTTCCATTTTTATACATCTCAACACCATAGCCTACACCATCAAAAACACACACAAACACCATCCTATATCCTAAGCCAAGATCCGAAGGTGGAAACCCAAACCCGTTGGTGCTAGAACGTGTGACGAACCAAAACAACATCGAGACTAGACATGTTCGTAAACCGACTCGTTTAAGGTACGTTTATATCGAAAACTTGTTCGTTTAGGTCCGGATTATGTTTAGAAATCTTAGATCTATGTACATATGGTAAAAACGAATCCAACGAAGCAAACCTTACTAAAATCCATTACAGTTTGATAGGTTAATCGTTTGTCTTAAGATCCATATGTAAACATGAATCAAATACCCCTTAAAACGTGATATTGGTAAGGTTTGATGATTAGGGTTTGTAGACACCTTGATTCCGAGTCCATTAATACTTAAATCATGTTGTTTCGTTAAGAATCGAAGGTTTAATTGTAGATCTGATAAACGTTGACTGCGTATGTTCTTGACGATTTTGACTTTGACCCTTGAGTCAAAGATCTGGATAGAACTATTGGTAGTTCGTTATGGTTGATCATTCGTTACGCGTTCATAACGAATGGGAACCATTCGTGTGACTTGATAACGAATGAGCCGTTAATTCGTTATCTATCCACTCGTTATATTAAGATAGCGAATCAGGTTGCGTCGAGATAACGAATTAGGTGATTCGTTACTCACCATTCGCTATGATAAGATAACGAACCAGAATAACAAATCAGCTAACGAAGATAACGAATTAAGCTAAAGAATCAGACCATGTAAAGATAACGAATCAGGTGATTCGTTACTCATCAAATCGCTATGATCAGATAACGAATCAGGCTATGTTCTGATTAACGAATTAAGTTTGAAAGAATGACATAAAGGTCCCTTGACTTAGAATAAATGGTTTAATTACATAATAACCCTTCGACTTTATTAATTTATGAAAGATACCTTTAAAGGTAAACGTGTAACGATTAACTAACCGATTAATGAATCCGTGAAGTAAAACTGGCTTAGACACTTAAGATTAATTAAGTAAAAAATGAGAATGGCTAGAGTAGTATTTAATATTGTTTTATAAACAGTTAGCCGCGCACAGTTAAAGAAAGGGATAATTATTAACGGCGAACGTGACAGCAATCAAGTGAGTTTCTAGCCCCATTTCCATGTTATGTTTTCGGGGCTGTGTGCATACTCGATATGACAGTTAATACAATTACCTTAAATGGTAAGTGTACGCCATGTGTGATTTGTATGCTAATTATGTGTATCATGGTTGTGAATGAAAGCTTGTCGGTACCGTGAACGATCTTTGGATATTGCACGTATTAATAAGGGCGGTACGTATATGAAAGATATTGTGTATAATAGATATATGTACAACATATGAGTTTGTATAAATGATTAAAGGAAGTATAGGGATACTACGGGTAGGTAGAGACAGTATATACGAAGATGAAGAAGTAATGGATCAGACCCTAATAATATCTGAGATAGAGAAGATAGAGAAGAAAGGGATCAGACCCTACTAATATCTGAGATAGAGAAGAAGAAAGGATCAGACCCTACTAAGATCTGAGATCGAGAAGAAAATGGGGATCAGACCCTAATAATATCTAAGATAGACAAGAAAGGGACCAGACCCTAATAATATCTGAGATAGACAAGAAAGGGACGAGACCCTAATAATATCTGAGATAGACTACGAAAAAGGGATCAGACCCTAATAATATCTGAGATAGACAAGAAAGAGACCAGACCCTTATAATATCTGAGATAGAAAAAGGAAAAAGGGATCAGTCCCTAATAATATCTAAGATAGACAAGAAAGGTATCAGACCCTAATAATATCTGAGATAGAAATGATAGTAGATAAATAGTATGGAAGAAATAAAATTATGTATGTATGTATGAGATAGGAGTAATACTTAAAGTACTTAATGTGTATCTACGGATGCATATATGAAGACAAACGTATGCATTTTATGATGCATGATTAACTACAACTCACTCAGCGTAGCTGACTTTTAGTATGCACGCGGGTGAGTAGGATGAGACAGCTGGCTTGAGCAGGGACACATGGTAGAAGAATAAGAGTCTGGCATCTGAAGACGCAAGTTGTTTCATATTTAATGTTTTAATGTTGAAAGACAAAGAATGTTTTAAGACATGTTATAAATTATTATTGTAAAGTTATGAAAGTTTTATATTCCGCGTAAAGTTTTAATTAACTCTGATATTTAGAACCGTGTTTATGAGTAAATCCAACATTAAAGTGAGGCACCGGGAACGAGGCCTTACAACCTGCCTTCCCGCACTTATAACACACATTAGAACCAAGCCTGCATTCCCCAACATGAGCTTTCCCACATTTGTGGCAGATATCCAAACTCCTACCCCACTTGCACTCCCCTCCTTGCATTTTACCACAAGTCTTGCACGACTTCTTCTCCCATACCTTCTGCTTCTTGTCCCTAGGGTTCCACAATTGAGTACCGGTTTGTGTGACAGGAGCGACCCACTTCTTATCTTTCTTCTCTTCCACCACCACATCGTCCACTGCCAGGTCACCATAAACCATCTCTGCAAGTTCGACAACAGAGTCAAAAGTACCCGGTTTATTTGCCCGGACTAGCGTGCGGACATTCTGTGGCAGTCCTCTCACATAGCACTTGATCCTCTTGGCCTCAGTGTTAACCATATCAGGCACCAACCTAGACATTCGGTTGAATTAGGTAGTATATTCACGGTGTGTCATCTTACCAGCCTTCAGATTCAAAAACTTCATCTCAGCCCTTTCAACCTCAGCATCAGCACAAAACCGTTTCATGACCATCTCCTTCAGGTCATCCTACCTCATCGCCTTAATCTCATCCCGAGTCTTTCTCTGCTCCACACTTTCCCACCAATACATAGCTTCATCACCAAATGACAGAGTGGCATAACCCACTGCTTGGTCGGGACGGCACTCGCTAATTCGGATAACCTTGTCCATTGCGGTTATCAATTCAAGATTAGCGATTGCGTCTCCTAAACCAGTTAGCTTCGGCGGGTCGCAACCTTTAAATGACTTGTAGTTGCACCCACCTCGGCCTCTCTTCCTATCGTCCACCTTCACATATCGGACTTCACTTGAGCCACCCTTCTCTCCTTCATCATCTTTCTTACCATTCTGTACAGACCCTTCAGCAGTTCTTGCATGACTTCCAGCAAACTTTTCAGATTGTAGATTCTTCACGGCGGCATCTATAGCTTGAGTAATAGCAGCTTGAACAGCAGGGTAAAGTTGATACCCTTCATTCTGGCTTGGTCTTCGTAGAGTCTCACTTGGTCCTTCGGCAAAGTTAATGATTCGTTCCACAGAAGGTTCTCGGATTCTACGTGGCCTATCACGACGTCCCGTACGACCTCTTTGTCCAACAACTTTCCTAGCTCCAGCCATTTGTATTCTATAAGGAAACACAAACATCATCACTCAAGGAACTATTTAGTAAAAGGATAGTAAGGCTAACAGGTAATAACAGTGGCCAGCTCTGATTAGCTGATTATGTTACTTTCCGTGTCATATACACTTCCTCTTATGAGTCTATTTGTGCTAAGTTCTACTTTTAGACAGTTAATCAATCAAACAATCGATTAATCCTATCCCTAACATTCACATATCCTTTATTTAGCAATTAAGCTAAAATTAACATGTGTTATTTAACCATACACTTTAACTTTACTGAGCTTGCTTGAGTGACACATAACTATCTTGAACTGTCATCTTTTTTTTTACTTAAATCTTATTCTCTGTTCGAGTCTAAGCATGTAGGATGCTTAAATCTCTAGAACTTTGCTCTGATACCAACTTGTAAGGCCCTATCGCCGGTGCCCTACATTTGACGTTGGATTTACTCATAAACACATTCTAAACATCAGAGTTAATTTAAACTTTCGTGGAATATAAAAACTTCAACCATAATATATTACATAACATCCAAATATTATCTTTAACAAACATTCATTGTCTTTTAAAACTAAAACATAGTCTTTAAAACATCATAACATTTCATTGAGATGCCAGTGTCTTCAATCCCATGTCATGTGTCCACATCATGTGAACTACCTCAATCTACTCACCTGCGTGCATACTAAAAGTCAGCTACGCTGAGTGAGTTCTAGGTAATCAAGCAACATACAATTAGTTCACATACTTGTACACATACCCGAAGGTATGTACACCATTCATACTTAACCTGCTCATATTACTTTCTTACATACGTTCATACATTCATTCTTCATACATTCTTTACCTTCATAGTACATACATAACTTTACATACTACTTAAAGAGCCTTCCGCCCTATAACCTCACGGATATTGTAGGGGTCTAGTCCCTAACATCACAGATATTATAAGAGTCCGGTCCTATCATAACAGATATTATTAGGGTCTGGTCCCTAACCTCACAGATATTATTAGGGTCGGATCCCTATTCTCACAGATATTATTAGGGTTTGGTCCCTTTTCTTCCGTGTGACCATACCATACCTTTCTTATAATTATACACATATCCTTCATACATACTTTCCATACCTTCTATAGCATTCATACCATACATATAATTATCACATTTATCATTATGACATACACTTACCACGAGTTTTTTTACTAAGATGGTGTACTTAGAAAAAGTATTTATCAATTTGGTGTAATTTGAAAATTATCTACCAAATTGGGTACTTTCTTGAAACTTGTTTTTCTCTCTCATATTATAATTGAATAAACCAAAATTATAATTAAACATCTTTTTAAACATATAATTTTATCCACCAAAATATTGTTAACGCAAACTTCCTTTTTAGTAATTAATAAAATAAAATTTATTGCTCACTGCAACTATTTTTTATAATAAAATAATATTAGACTATTAATTTATTTCACACACACATTCACAAATATTCAATAGTATATTGGTTCTAAGTAAAATTTTCTAACCTTTAAAAAACTGAATACGTTAACGTAAGTATGTGTAAACTAAGCAAAATTAAGAAAATAGATAAAGGATAATTATTTAGGGTTTTTTTTTATTTTGTAAAAGTCCATTAAATTTGGGATGTTACGAGTCATCAGAACTAACCAAAATAAATCTTTGTTTTTGGGTCTAAGATGTTCGGACGGTATCGCTATGATTCGTCGCAATACTGGTCCAGGCGCGACAATCTATAGATTATTACAAAAAATACAATTGTTAAATACAACTCCGCTTTCAACGAAATTAATAGTGGAACATAAAGAAAAATACACACAACGGGATATTCAGTTTTTTTTATTATATACGTCAACGTTGCAAATTATATAACTTACTTTTAACTATTTTTTTCCTTAATCAATACTATTGAAAAAATTATGGCTGTGTGCGGTGTTTGAAAATAAGTATATAGTTAATTTAATATTGTTTTATTACAACGGTTATGTGTGATTTTTTTTAAAGAGGTTTTATTTTTATTATTAATTTCTTTTTACTTATTTAAATGTAACCTCAATCAATAAATAAAAATTGTTAATAAAATTATTAAAAATATAAAAAATTCTAAGTTACGAAAGGGGTAATTAGTGTTAACATGATATTTAAGTGGATAAAACAATTTGTTTAAAGAGAGATTAATTTATGAATTTGGTTTAATCATTTAAAATATGAGAGATATAAACAAGTTTTAAGAAAAATACCCAATTTGGTAAATACTTTTCAAACTACAACAAATTGGTAAATATATTTTCCATGTACACCATTTTGGTAAAAAATTCCACTTACCACTTAAGGTAAGTGTATTAACAATCACATCGAGTATGCACATAGCCCCGAAAACATAACAAGGAAATGGGGCTAGAAACTCACATGGATCCTGTTACGTTCTCCGTTAATCGTTATCCCTCTCTTTAACTGTGCTCGGCTAACTGTACATTAATTACATGTATCAATATTTGTCCTAATCATATTATTCGTATTTCAGCCAAAATGGCTAAGTCGGGTCTATTCTAATGGTCTTGTTTTAAAATATAATTTACTTAGAATATAATTTACCCTCAACACTAATGTATTCAAATACTTTGTATTTGAATACAATGTGTTCCTATCTTTCTTTATTTGCTTAATATTTCTTTCTCCTTTTCTGTATTCGAATGGAGGTTACAATTTGTATTCTAACCATATGGGGTTCAAAGACATGTAAGTACCCAGTTACATAAAGTATGCGGACTGGTGTATTCGAATAGGACTACATGCGAATACACTATGAGCCATGCTTGTATTCGAGTCTGATATAATCGAGTCCATACAGTGTATGTGAATCATGCATATGTATTCGATCTTCCCAATGTATTCGAGTGTACCGTATGTAGGCGGGGGTATACATATGTATTCGAGTTACATTGTAATCGAGTTTATGTATTGTAATCGAGTATACTTAATGTAATCGAACGTATTCATTGTAATCAAGTCTGTTTATTGTATTCGAAACTCTTAATGTAATCGAATGTACATGTTGTATTTGAATGGCCAATGTAATCGAGTTCCTAGTTTTATTCGAGTCATATAGATGTATTCGAACTACACCTTTTATTCGAGTTCTCATATGTAATAGAATTACCCATGTATGCGCTTGTAACATCCTACTTTCGTTAAGAATTAATAAAATAAATTGCGTTTATTTTTGTTGTGTGTCGTTTATCAGTTTAAGTTAATAAACTAATAGAGGATGGACTTGGGCTTTAGAAGCTGAAATAAGGAAATGGAATGGGCCTTAGGTCCATGGGCTTAAGGGAGTATAAATACCCCTTAAACCCTAAACCTTTCCATTCTTATCCATATCTACACCATAGCCTACACCTTGGAAAAAACACACAAACCCGAACCAAGATCTGAAGGCGAAAACCCGAGCTTGTTGGTGCTAGAACACTGTGACGAATCGAACCTACATCAAAGACCAGCTCGTGTTCGTAGAACGACTCGTTTAAGGTACGTTTATATTTAGGAATCGTTCATATAGGTTCGGTTGGGTTTGGAAAATCATAGATTTGTTTTAGTATGTTATAAACGAATCCAAAGCAACAAATCTTATGGAAATTGATTAACATTTGATCGGTTAATTGTCAACCTAAAAGAACCCGTGTATAATGGAACAAATCGCACCCCTTAAACATGAATGTTTGGCCGATTTGATGGTTAGGGTTTGTAGGCGCTTGGATTGCGAGATCAATAGTACCAATTTCATGTTGTTCCGTTGAGAATTGAGGGTTTAATTGCAGATCTGTTGCCTGTTGACTGTTCTTGTTCAAATCGATTTTGACTTTGACCCCGAGTCAAAGTATGGATAAGAATATAGGCTAATTCGTCAGGTTTTGGATAAGACAGAGCCAATTCGTAACGTTAAACTAACGAATCAGGTGATTCGCTACTCACCCAATTCGTTATGATTACAATAACGAACTAGGTCAGTCGTTAGTGGTCAATTCGTTATAATAAGACCACGAACCAGATAATGAATTAGGAGATTCGTTATTTACCAATTCGTTACATTTAGATAACGAATCAGTTGATTCGTTACTCACCATTCGCTATGTTAAGATAACGAACCAGAATAGCAAATCAACTAACGAATCGGGCATGTAAGATAACGAATCAGTTAATGAATTAGGCTTAATTCGTTATAGAGAAGGAGTGAACAAATTAGAAAAATAAATTAAAATCCTAATGAAAAATGTGTTAAGACAAGTAATGAAAATAAAATTTTTCCAAGCTGACCTGGCAGCTTAACC
Source organism: Bidens hawaiensis (assembly GCF_021521415.1). Taxonomy (NCBI): domain Eukaryota; kingdom Viridiplantae; phylum Streptophyta; class Magnoliopsida; order Asterales; family Asteraceae; genus Bidens; species Bidens hawaiensis. The sequence continues at coordinate 141,860 of NW_027493286.1, read as the reverse complement.
CCAGCCAGGGGCTCTGCCCCTTGGACCCCGCTAGGGGTTGCCGCCCCTAGAACCTCGCTTCCAGGGGCCCTGCCCCCGGAACCCCGTTCGTTGTGTGTAAGGCCCCGTTACCGATAGCTTTACTTTGTACGTTGGATTTACTCATAAACGCAGTCCTAAATATCATAGTTAATAAAAACTTTCGCGGAATAATAAAACTTCAACCATAACATTTTACATAACCATCAAATCATGTCTTATAAAACATTCGTAGACAATTAAAACAAAACATAGTCTTTCAAACATCACAACATTTCTTCGAGATGCCAGTATCTTCGATTCCATGCCATGTGTCTTCATTCACGCGAGCTGCCTCAACCTATTTTCCTGTGTGCATACTAAAAGTCAGCTACGCTGAGTGAAATCTAGTTAATCACATAACTTACTTCTCATACACATATACGTGCCCGAAGGTACACATTACATACATATCATGTTCAGCATTCGTCCATACACATTCATATCTAACCATACATTATAAAGGGCGTTTCACCCTACTTACCTCGGATATTATTAGGGTCCGGTACCCTCCATCCTCGGATATTATTAGGGTCCGGTCACCCTTCATCCTCGGATATTATTAGGGTCCGGTACCCTTCATCCTAGGATATTATTGGGGTCCGGTACCCTTCATCCTCGGATATTATTGGGGTCCGGTACCCTTCATCCTCGGATATTATTAGGGTCCGGTACCCTTCATCCTCGGATATTATTAAGGTTCGGTACCCTTTCTTCCATAGCTTCATACCATACATGTTCTTAAATACTGTTCCTGACAATACGTGCAATCTCCGAAGAGCGTTCACGTACCATTAACATATCATACGTACATTATGCATACATCATATATATTCATACATGCATCTTATCTTACATCATATATGGCAATCACATCTTTAGCTACCACCTGACGGTACATGCAATATCCGAAGATCGTTCACGCACCGTCAAGCAATCATCATACATAAATCATACAAGGCATACACTTACCACTTAAGGTAAGTGTATTAACTATCATATCGAGTATGCACACAGCCCCGAAAACATAACAAGGAAGTGGGGCTAGAAACTCACCTGAAGTCGGTTACGTTCACCGTTAATAGTTATTCCTTTCTTCAGTTGGGCACGGCTAACTGTATAATAATTTACATGCATCAATTAACTATTGCTACTCATATCGTACATCTATCTATATATAACCCGCAACGAACGGGAGTCCAGGGGCAGCGCCCCTGGCAGCGGGGTTCTAGGGGCGGCAGCCCCTAGCGGGGTCCAAGGGGTAGAGCCCCTGTCTGGGGTTAAGCATTAAATAATTTGCTACTTAAAATCCAAGGGCTTCTTAGTAATTAAATCATTCTTTTCTAAGTACTGGGACCATTCTGTCATTCTGTTAAACTTCTAATTCGTTACTGGTTCATAGCAAATTGGATTATCCTAGCGAACGGGTTCCTATAACGAATTGAACCCTTAACGAACTGGACTCCTTAACGAATCAGTCCATATAACGAACCAGTCTAAGTAGCGAATCGGACCTTCTAATTCGTTATTTCTTTTAACGAACTGATCATAACGAATCAAAGGTAATTCGTCACCCTTTTCCCTTAACGAATAAGAGACGAATCATAGGCGAACTAGAGCTAGCTCGCTGTGCTGCCTTATGCGAATCAACTAACGAATCACCTTCCATTCGTTAAGTCCCCATAGCGAACTAGGGTTAGGTCAGGGAATATCAGAACATTCCCTGACATTCCTTATCCTCGCACCACTATTCCGGCGCCACCATACCGGCGCCGCCTTTGCCGGAAAGCCGCCGGAAAACTGCGAACACGTCGGAAAAACGAATTTTAACTCGTTTTTCACCGTTTTTCATCCCGTTCGATCCAGATCTGAGCTAGGGTGACCCCTAAGCTCATCATAGGTTCGGTTTATACCCGATTCCACCCGGATCTCGTGACTTAAACGGTTTAACGGTGTCGGCTCGTCGTTTCGTGACCATAACTAACGGATTTAAGCTCATACAACAAAATACAATCATACCTTGGGTCGGGATCCGTTTCTTCTTCTATATTTCGGCTAGAGTGAGAGAGAAACTAGAGAGAGAGAGAGCTTAAGTGTGTGTTTTGGTGGTGTATGGAGTATGTGTAAATAAATTAAATGGGTGATTAATGGTTTATATAATTATTGATCATGGGCTTAAGCCCATGGTCTTTCCTTATTTCTTCCATAACCCAAATCCATAACACATATCCATTTACCCAGCACTAGCCCAACTCATATTCTAGTTATCTAAACCGATAACGACCTCCTATAAAATAGACGAAATTTATTTTATTATTATAACCAAAAGTAGGACGTTACATTGTGGGTAATAATTAAACTAGAAAGATGATATGGATAGTGATAGATAATTGATACGTGTAATTGTTATACAGTTAGTCGTGCACAGCTCAAGAAGGGAATAACGATAAACGGTGAACGTAACCGAATTTAGGTGAGTATCTAGCCCCATTTCCATGTTATGTTTTCGGGGCTGTGTGCATTCTCGATGTGAATGTTAATACGCTTACCTTAAATGGTAAGTGTATGACTTAATGACGAACATGATAGTTATGAATGTATGCTTGACAGTGCGTGAACGACCTTCGGGTATTGCACGTATTGTTAAGGCAAGTATAGCATAGAATGTATGACATGTGTATGTGAATAAGGAAGTATGTACGACTATGATATGTATGATATTAAATGTATGGATGTGAAAATGGAAATGATAATGAAAGGTAAGGTAATGTTAAAAAGGGTTGCATACCCTAATAATATATGCGAAGGTTAAATTGGTTGCATACCCTAATAATATATGCGAAGGTTAAAGGGTTGCATACCCTAATAATATATGCGAAGGTTAAAAAGGGTTGCATACCCTAATAATATATGCGAAGGTTAAAGGGTTGCATACCCTAATAATATATGCGAAGGTTAAAAAGGGTTGCATACCCTAATAATATATGCGAAGGTTAAAGGGTTGCATACCCTAATAATATATGCGAAGGTTAAAGGGTTGCATACCTTAATAATATATGTGAAGGTTATAGGGCGTAATGCTCTTTAAAATGTAAGGTATGATGATGTAAGTATGAAAGTGTGAAGTATGTACGAAAGTATGTAGTTATGAATTTGTTGTATGTGATATGATTAACTAGAACTCACTCAGTGTAGCTGACTTTTAGTATGCACGCAGGTGAGTAGACTGAGACAGCTGGCTTGAGCGAGGACACATGGCTGAAGAATAAGAGTCTGGCATCTGAAGACTTATTATGTTTTATAAGTTATGTTTGATTTTGAAAGACAAGAATGATGTTTTAAGACATGTTTATGACTTGATATGTAATGTTTTATGAAAGTTTTTATATTCCGCGCAAAGTTTTAATTAACTCTGATTAGTAGAACTGTTTTTATGAGTAAATCCAACGTCAAAAGTTAGGCACCGGTAATGGGGCCTTAGAACATTGTACTTGAGTTAAACCCGTGTATTCGAATTAGCACATTGTATTCGAGTTATGTATTGTATTCGAACTTACCCATTGTAATCGAATAAAACCACTGTATGCGAGTATAAGTTGTATTCGAATGACGTGCATGTTTTAATGTATTCGAATGGGGTGAGGCTATGCATATGGTTTGGTCCTTTAATCTCGTTATCATCACAACTCGTGACCTTAACACCCTATTATGGCTCGGTATTAACCCATAAACGTCCCCATTACCATTTTCGGCTAAGACCTAACTTTTTTATCCATAAAGCTTGAACCTTTATGGGTTTAAAACATGCTTAGGTTAGATCTAGGGTTCCTTATGTGAGCCGTATATTGTCCATGGGTTCGTTAAGTCTATTTTAAACATCAAGTTTGTAACTTTATGGTTCATTTTGACCAGATCTACTCTAGGGTTAAGTTTCAGGGCAAACCGTTCATAAAAACATAACCTTTAAAGATAAAGAACATACTTTTATGCGTTTTTAGGCTACGGTTAGCTTTGGTTATGAACAATAATCTTGTATCTTGCTTGTATAGCTAAGATTTATCAAGTTTTAGGCTCGGTTTGGTCTTCGAACTTCTCTTCTAGCTTGATGCCGTAAATAGGAGAGTTTGTGTGTGTGTTTTGAGTGTGTATAGAATAAGGAAGATAGAAATGAGGGTTTTAGGGTTTAAGGGAGTATTTATACTCTCTTAAGCCTATGGACCTAAGGCTCATCTCACCCCTTATTCCATCTTTCCCCACCAAAGTTCATACTCTTATTATATTTAATCTTAATTAAATATTTACACACATTTAACAAACATAAATTCCCTTTATTTATTATTATAAAATTTGGGATGTTACAACACTCATAGTTAGTTATTATGGTCTATACATGTACCTTTGTTTATTATTCCATCAGTTTCATTAAAAGTGTCATTGTTTGAAAAACTCAAAGTGCAAGGTTGATTGAATGGTTACTTTTTTATTACCAAATAACAATAATGCCTTTGTAAATTAGGTCCATCAATATTGCTTATTAATGTTAGTTGTGTGTGTCTAATGGTAAACTTGTAAATTGACTAATAAATTTTGAAAGTAAACATTTATAATGGGACAAAAAAAACACTTTTAATAAGATGGAGAAAGTACATGAGTTATTATGAACCTTCCATGTACCTTTGTGACTCCTATTTATTTGATCATGTTTGTAAAGTTAATCAAGGAACACATTATTCAATTTTCTTTAAATCCACAATCTCATTGTTGTTCTTCTATAAACACGGTAAAGTCTTCATATGGTTGCTTCTCAACCCATAAAACAATTGATTTATTTATTATCTAAAAACACGATATAATTTGTATACTATTTTCTATCGTTTTCATGGTTTAATTTGGAAAATGGTACTGTTGTACACAAATCGAACTCTATTTTAATGTGATAGTATTTTAGGATACTTTACTACCATATATATTCAACAGTTATATATAACTAATAAACGTATTAGAATTGTATAAAACTCTAATTAAAAGTAACGTTTCAAGGCTCGAAATGAAAAGGTGTTCCTCAGGAAAGAGATTAAAGCAGAGGAGATCATTGGAGATACCAAGGTGTTGGGGTTTCTTTGGTTTAAAAATAGGTCAAATTTCAAGTCCATAGAATGGTCGAATTGTGTAACTTTGATCTTTTGTAAGGTTTCGTTTTGAAACATCCCTTTTGGTTTATAAAGCAGAGTTTCATTATTATATCATGTGAAAGATAATTGAAATGAAATTCTTAATTTTATTTTTCTTTCTTTCACAAACAGTCCTCAATGCCAATATCTCCATGGCTGATCAGACAAATTATAAATGCAAAAACAACTCCGGCAATATTCAAAACAATAACCCATATAAAAAAAACCTCCTATCCGCACTCAACAATCTAACTGACGGTTCTACCGCTGCGATAGTAGGTGACAAACCGAATCAGGCTGCAGCAGTAGCGCTTTGTGCAGGATATTTAAATCCCAAAGATTGTTTGTCTTGTGTGAGAACCCTAATCTCACAACTTCTACAAAAGTGCCCAAACATAAAAGGAGCCGCGGGTTGGATGACCACATATTGCATTTTACGATACGGGGAATACGTTGAAAAGAAATATGATCTATGGTTCATTGAACCTCAATTTAGTAAGTTTAAGGCTAAGGATGTTCAACGTCTAGAGATAGCTCTGCCTGCCTTGGTAAGTAGATTATCAAATGAGTTATACAAAGGGAAAGGTGGACCTATATATGCTTATGGGAGTCTAATTATGGTTCAACAAGTCAAACTGTGCACATGGTTGTGCAATGTACTGTTGATACATTACCGAATGATTGTAAGAATTGCGTATCCCGTTTACATGAAGAGATTAAAAAGTGTTGTAGTGGAACAATTGATCTGTCCATGTTTTCTCCCCATTGTTTTATGAGGTACTCGCATGCTGATTTTCGAACTCCATAACATCTTTTTAGACGTCTCCACATTCATATTTCATTTCGGGCAAGTATCGATTCTACTACAGTTTAATATTAACCAATTCCGCTACAATTTGATATTAAGCATATGATGTAAGCATACAAATTACAAAATAAAACAGAGTGTTTTTTTTTCTTAAGTTAATGTTCATTTTTTTTTAAGTGCAAATATCCAAATAACTTGTATATGAGACGTGGTGTCTTGCATTACTCCACAAAGAGTGGTGTGGAAAATGGGTTGGCTCATAGGGATAGAGGAAGGGATATATATAGGATGAGTATCAATTAAGAACTCTTAAATTTTGTAAGAATTTAAAGAACCAATCTCAATCATTAAATCATTTAATCAAGGGTTGAAAGATAAAGTGGCATTTTGGTAATAATTTAGAAGTTTAAGGATAATCTTTTATGTAAAAAGGGTAACTTAGTAAATATAAGGGTTGAATTATAGTAAGAAGATTAGTTTTTCTAGTAAGGATAGGAAATAATCTTGTCCATTCATTTGAGAATTGAATGGTTGAGATTAGATTAAAGTTATCATCAATTGTAAAACAAGGGCAAGGGCATAATATGGATAACACATTTGTTGAATTTCTCTCTCCACATGCAAGGCACATGTCAAATTCCTCCATCATTTTAAAACGTCCATAACTTTTTTATACGACATTTTTTTTCAAAACAATTTCACCATAAAAACGAGTGTTTTTTTATCTTTTATATGAGTACCATATTGCTTTATAAAAATAAAAAAAAATTCGTGGGTTTTTACAATGTGTGTTTTATCATAATTGTGTTTTATAAAATTGTGTTATACAAGTGTGTTTTATTTTTTCATAGTGTTTTTTGCATTGTGTTTTTTACATTGTGTTATTTAATTGTGTTTTCATTGTGTTTTTGTCATTGTGTTTTTATTTTCATAGTGTTTTTTCCATTGTGTTATTTACATTGTGTATTTTTCATTGTGTTTTTCATAGTGTTTTATTTTCCGGCGAAATTTCCGAAGACTTTTCCGGCAAGGTGGTGGCGGTGGGTGGCGGTGGGCGGTGGTAGTTGTAGGAGATGAGTGAAATTTTAAGTGGGTTTTAATTAAGTGTGTTTTAATTAAGTTGGTTTTTGAAATTAAATTAAATGTGTTTCAATATTAAGATAGTAAACTAAAATACCCTCCTTTTTAGTCTTCTTAGAAAAATCAAACTTCTTATTTAATCCTTTCTCTACGTATATTGAAAACCGTTTCCTATTAATATGCTTTGCAGTTACCGTGTGATGGAATCCTTTTTTTCTTGCAACCACCTATGAGATAGTGAAAGAACTATGCTTCAATTTTATTAATTTAAAATGCCACCTAGGACATCAACTTGCTGAATTCTAAGAAAATTCATCAGTAACAGTTAACTTTCTTACATGTAAATGGTATATATTGTTTATTTGTTTAGTCTAGTTCACTAAATGACAACTGTGAATTCCGTGGGGTTTTCTTCCCGAAGATTGTTGCAAATGAAAGTCACAATAGGAATTACTGAATTAGTTATACATGTATATAAATACATGATAAAATTGAAAAATTGATGATGGGTATGACGATTTATATCTATGCTAAAGTTAAGTTTGAAAAATTGATATTAAATTGATGATTTTCATGTGTAAATAATACACAGTAAAAAATTTTCATACATGTAAAGAGATGATTATCATGTAGGTTTACATATAAATAAACTATAATTTTCATGGATTGATGAGTTGTATAAGGATTTACATATACGTAAATAGTACATTCACACATATGTACAACATTTACATGTATGTAAACAAACGTATTTACACATACCTAATTAGTTTGGTCCATCAGTTAAGGGTTTGAGAAAAAATGTCCAAAGATTTGTTTGATTTTTATCATACATGTAATCTTAAAAAAAATAAAATGCATAAAACAGAGAAATGAAGAAAGAGAAATAATTAATTAGCTAATTAATAGTAAATAAAATATTTAAGAGATTACCATTATACCCTTTTATTTATTTTAAAATTAAAAATAAGAAAAACAAGATGAGTGGTCCATATTAGTTCTTATGGTTCTCACCAAAAATAGAGTTCTCTATTGAAACCTTCCATATATATATATATGTATATATGTATGTATGTATGTATATACTAGTCAGTTGCCCGCGCGATGTAACGGTTTATGCGCAAATGCAACCGGTCTTAGTACGTTTGTAACCTCGCAACGGTATGTGCGTAACCCGAAGGTGATATGCATTTAACGTGGCTTCGGACGTGTAACCAATGCTAGTAAGCGTGCCACATAATGCCTATACGCAAGCTACCCGGTATGTATAAACAATATCATCTACGTAACTGATGCTTGAACGCGCGTAACTGGTGGCGACAAGCAAGAAGCAAAGATGAAATGTACATTAATTTCAAAACCCAGTCCGTTTTGACGGACATGTTCCGACCCGAAATGTTTTAACCCGAAGCCCATTTTGACATGAACCCTTTTGATCTAAACTCATCCTGACTTGATCTAAATTAACCCTTTTGGTATTAACCTGTTCCAACCCTAACCCGTTCCAACACCATTAGCCGAACATGTCCGACCCGTTGTCGTTAATAACTGATCACGTAACATATTAGTTTTTTAAAAATTAATAAACTATAGCAATACTATACTTAAATTAAAGAGAACAAAATGCTCGTTTTTATGGTGTAATTTTTTAGAAAAAATATTAACATGTGAAAAAGTTACGACCGTTAAAAAACCGTGGGGTAGGTGGTTTATAATTAGGGGGAAATGTGTAACTATTTAATATATTAACAAAACTTAATTGAAGTTGAAGGACCATTACTATATATTATTTTGGAATAATCAAAGACTATTTTACCCCTAAATTTTTAAAATTATATGCATTGCTACTTATACTATATGCAACAAAAGTGCTACCTCTTAAAATTTAAGAGGTCCTTCACTCCTATATTATATATAGTATAGATATATATTCAAGAAAGAAATCAAATTATTGCAAGAAATGAGATAAATGAATATGAGCCACTAGTTTTATTTCAAGTTTTAAATATGTAAAAATAAATAAAAAAGATGTAAATGCAACAATAAATGCACTATCTTTCTCCAATTAATACAACTAATATAATCATAATAAATTTCTCTCTAATTAATATATCTAACTAATTTAACTATAATAATTAAAAAGATAAAAACAATACTTTAGTTTTATTTTTTATTTACACATTCTTTATTTTATTCAACATAAACACAGTTTATTCATATAATAGTATTCTTTATATTAAAAAAAATAATTTCCACTCAATTTATTAGCATGTTTTTTAACACTAAATATCAAAACATAATATATTATTTTTTTCAATTGTTATGCCTATAAAAATTATTGTCATAAATAATAATAAAAAAATATCATACAATATGTGTCCATTAAATGTAAAAAATAAATATACAACCTACAAAAAGTTATATAACCTACACTTGTTTTGAGCGATAAAAACATACACATACTAAAAGCATACAACTTACGTATGTAATTCGATATCAACAATTATATAAACTACACAAAGATACACATATCCTACAGATGCGTAGGTTATATGTTTTTCGTATGTAGGTTATATGTTTTTTATTCTTAGAACAAGTGTAAGTTATATTCTTTTGTGTAGGTTGTATATTTTTTCAATTAATAAAACTAATAAACAATTATATGTTTAAGTTTAAGAAAGAAATCAAATTATTGGAAGAAATGAGGGAAATGAATATGATCCACTAGTTTTATTTTAGGTTTTAAAGATTTAAAAATAAATAAAAAAGATGTAAATGCAACAATAAATGCGTTCTCTCTCTCCAATTAATACAACTAATATAACTATAATAAATCTCTCTCTATTAATATATCTAAACTAATTTAACTATAAAAATTTAAAATATAAAAACATTACTTTTTATTTTTTATTTACACATTATTCATTTTATTCAACATAAATACAATTTATTCATATAATACTATTCTTTATATTAAAAAATAATTTCCACTCTATTTATTAACATGTTTTTTAACATTAAATATCAAAACATAATATATATATATATATATATATATATATATATATATATATATTTCAATTGGTATGCCTATAAAAAATATTGTCATAAATAATAATAATAATAATAAAATATCATACAAATGTGTCAATTACATGTAAACAATAAATATACAACATACACAAAGTTATATAACCTACACTTGTTTTGAGCGATAAAAACGTACAGCATACAAAAAAGCACACAACTTACATATGTAATTTGACATCAACAATTATATAAACTACACAAAGATACACATATCCTACACATGCGTAGGTTATATGTTTTTCGTATGTAGGTTATATGTTTTTTTATTCTTAGAACAAGTGTAAGTTATATGTTTTTGTGTAGGCTGTATATTTTTTATTGACATTTAATTAATGCAAACATGTGTAAGATAGTTTTTTGTATTATTCATCACAATGTAACTACGTGTTGATGGATATTGATATGTTGAGTTTGAAGAAATTGGTTTTGAATAAAAAGAAATTAATGTATGAATAAATTGTATTTGTGTAAGATAAAATTTTCGTGTGTAGATTATATGTTTTTCGTGTATAGGTTATATGTTTTCGTGTGCGTGTGTATTTCATTGATGATAAATTTTATGTGTAGGTTATATGTTGTCTTATTCTTAGAACAAGTGTAGATTATACGTTTTTGTGTAGGTTGTATGTTTTTTGTTGATTTTTAATGCAAACACATGTAAAATAGTTTTTTGGTATTATTCATTATAATGTAAGTATGTTTTGATGGATATTAATATACTGAGTTAGAAGAAATTAGTTTTGAATAGAAAAAATTTTAATGTATGAATAAATTATAATTGTGTTAGATAAAAATTCAAGACACAAAAAAATAAGTTATAAAAATAAGTGAGTTCTTAATATTTTTCAATTATCATAATTTAATTAGTTATATTAATTAAGTAAATAAGTATTATGGTTTATTAGTTATATTAATTGAAGAAAGAGAATGATTAATACTTTCCTTATTTAATTTTAAGCATTTAAAACTTAAAACAAAACAAGTGGCTCATATTCATTTCTCGCATTTCTTGCAGTAATATCATTTCTTGCAGTATATATATATAAATATACTCACACCGTCTTAAATCTAATCCCATGCAACATTCAAACAACCGTTTAATGTAAGGCCCCGTTACCGGTGCCTCACGTTTGGACGCTGGATTTACTCATTCATATAGTTCTAGTTATCAGAGTTAATAAAAACATTCGTGGAATATATAAACTTCATAAAACATTTCATAACAAACCATAACTTGTCTTAAAACAGCATCTCGTCTTTTAAAATAAACAAAACAATAAACATAAACGTCTTGAGTCTTCCGATGCCAGCCTCTTATTCAATGTCACGTTTTCCCCTCAAGCGAGCTGCCTCATCCTACTCACCTGCATGCATACTAAAAGTCAGCTAACGCTGAGTGAGTTCTAGTTAATCATACAACATACAATCGGTTCATTTACTTGCACACATGCCCGAAGGGGTGTACATTATTCATATTCACTTTTCATACATAACTATCCATCCTAATTAAAGAGCCTCCCGCCCTATAACCTCACAAATATTATAAGGGTCTGGTCCCTAACATCAAAGTTATTATAAAGGGTCTGGTCCCCACCATCATAGATATTATGGGGTTTGGTCCCTATCCTCACAGATATTATTATGTTCTCGTCCCTTTGTTTCGTGTAATCGTACCGTACCTGTCTTTACATACCTTACATGACAACCACGTGTAATATCCGAAGATCGTTCACATGCCATCAACATATCATACATACATCATAAACATTCATACATCTTATATATTTATCATATCTTTAACTACCTCTTGACGGTACGTGCAATATCCGAAGATCGTTCACGCACCGTCAAGAAATCATCATACAGAAATCATGCAAGGCATACACTTACCACATAAGGTAAGTGTATTAACTATCACATCGAGTATGCACACAGCCCCGAAAACATAACAAAGAAGTAGGGCTAGAAACTCACTGAATTCTGTTCATTTCTTCGCTAATAGTTAATCCTTTCTTTTGTTGAGCTCTGCTAACTACATATAAGTTATACATGTCAATACCCGTCTAATCTAATCTAGGGGTCTAGTATTAATTTACTTTTACTTAGTATTTTTAGGGTTTTTATTTATCTTAACGCTCTAGTATCATATCACATTAAGTCCTTACAATGCATTCTATAAATGTATACATGTATATGTATACGGGTCTCAATGTAGGCGAACTTGGATATAAGCGAACTTACTGATAAGCGAACTTAAATATATAAGCGACCTTACTGATGAGTGAACTCATATTTATAAACGAACTTATTTATAAGCGAACTTAGATATAAGCGAACTTATACGGCAAAGTTGATCAGTAGGCGAAGTTATACGTGAGCGAACATACTTGCAAGCGAACTTGCTTGCAGGCGAAGTTGTACGGTAGCAGTTACGGGTTTGGTTTTAACCCCATAAACATCTCAGTTTTAACGTGAAATCCTTTGATACGATGTTAATAATTCCCATAAACGTTCCCATGGCCATTTTTGGATAAAACGTGACCTGGAAATTTATAAAGTTTGGACCTTTAACCTTAAACGTTCAAAACTAGATCTAGGGTTCATTTTAAACGAGCCGCACATGTTTGCAGGTTCATTAAGTTCGTTTTAGCATCAAGTTTACAACTTTACGTTTTATTTACACTCGATCTATTTTCATTATAAGTTTCAAGGCTAAACGTTTAATAAAACGTAGACTTTAAGGTAAAAGACATACCTTTTCGCGTTTAGAATGCTACGGTTTAGCTTTATTACGAGCTCTAGGTCTTGTATCTACCTCGTGTAATGAAGAATCTCTCAAGAATCACGTTCGTTCGATCTCGTTCTTCCTTCCCTCTTCTCGGCCGCAAAGGATAAGGAGGTGTATGTGTGTTAGAGTGTGTAGAGATTATGGAAGATGGAAATGAGAGTTAGGGTTTTAGAGTGGTTTAAGGGGGTATTTATATCCCTTAAAGCCTATGGACATAAGGTCCATTACCCTTTAATCCATCTTAATTAATCCAAGTCCATGATCTTTTTCTTATTATATGCTAGTTAATATTAATTAACAGACGACAACTTAACACAACTTTATTTATTTAATTTTATAATATTTGGGATGTTACATTTAAGGTTGCACTAGACGACTATTTGCAAGTCTATGTGTCAAATCATAGCCCCCTACGTTTTAAAATGACTAGCTGCATGCATATATGTCGAATAAATGTTTGCTTGTTTGTATGCCAAATCATAGTTCCCCTAATTTTGAAATGGTCGTTTGCATATACGTCGACGATCGTTTGATGATGTGAAATTAGATATTAGGATGTAGGAATAGTAGGACGCATTATTAGAAGTATATTACCTTTTAAGACCAATCTATTTATAAAATACAATAAAAATGATTATGATTTTTCTTCCTGCATAAATGTTGTCACTTGGCATAAGTTAATGTCCAAGGTTAAGGTCTTTTTCAATTTTTCAAGTGCTGAAGGTTTCAAGTGTTCATTGCTCATACTTCATTTAAGGATCCACGAGTTAAACTTAGCGCACTTTACTATTTAGAATACTCATGCTATTTACGCAACACAACATTTATATGATTATTGTTGATGTGAATTTCTATCATGAACACAATGAAACAGCTTACTAGGCTCATTAACCCCCCAAAAAGTCTTTTAAACTATGTAACCTTGGAAGCTGCATCTTGAGAAATAACAGCAACGAGAAGGAGAATGTGTAGAGTATTGCAAGGGGTGACTGAAGATTGACAGAAGCTAAATAACAGCATGTGTTGTTTTCTTTCATAAAATATATAATTTTTATTACATTAAGTACTACTACTAAATGTTGTTACAACTTTGTGTCGCTATGGCTAAAAAAGTTTTTGTTTCACGTCTTTATTACCTTATACCTACCAGGTACTTATTGCTATTTTTTTTTGGCCAAATTCGTAATTGGAGAACCCTCGAACCTCTATTTTTAAATGATTTCCGTTTTACGACAATAAGTGAATAAGGATTCTGTAAAACACTGTAACATATTTTAAAATAGGGGCATTTACATATATACTCTTCCTAAATTTCCTTATTACCTATTTACCCAACTTCTGAACATCAATTACATATTTCTCCTCCCTAAACCATATATATTACATATTTATTCATTTCATAAAATAAACTAATTAAATTATCGTTCCATCCAATGAATTAATTAAAAATCTATTTACATATATCCCCTTTCTAAAAGCATCAATTACATATATACCCAATTTAAACACAAATTGAGTTGTTATTAAGACGATCACATCGAAGCTAATAAATTCAGTTGGAGTCGATTTTTTTAACATACGAACACGAACAAGGTCAATACCTTAATGAACGAACATGAACACGAATTTTTGTTCAGGATAGCGTTCATGAACCGTTTGTTAGTGTCCGGTTAGCTTAACGGACGAACATTAACAATGTCTCATTCGGTCCGGTCTGGCCGTTTCACCCAGCTACAGTAAATGGGTAATTTGCTAATTGCTCAATTCCAGGAACCGAGACCAAGTCATGAAGAAATCACATTCAACACCTTTGTTTTTAAGTAGTGGTTGCACAGTACTCAGTGAAGAACTTTCAACCCACATCTGCACTTCCCTTTCACGTTTCCATGTTATGTAGTAGATTGGAATTGCATTGCACGATTACTTTTTCTATATATGTAGTCTTTATATATTATTAAAAAAATCAGAGAAGGAAATTGTTTTAGATGTGTTTTTCTTTCCTTAACCTAATTTCTTGAGGATAACTTATGCAACTTATAATAGAGAATGAAGGTTATCACGTTGATTCTTGAAGATTCTTCCCCAAACCTTCAAATTCGACCCAAAAAGTCAAGAATTTGAAAAGATAAAGTTTTTTTATTCAATAATTGATCAATGATCAGTCACACCATTCATAACATATCAATAGAGGATCTAAAATAGGTTTGGGCCAAAACAAACAAAAACAAAACCCAAAAAGTAGACAAAAAAGACAAAATTGGCCCAAAAATTAGAGGCCTTATTTCGGAAAATAAACGGGATAACCCGCCTACAGCAGGTTACCACAACGTGGCCCACGTTCCAACGATCGTTTTGACCGGTAGCACGCCAGAAACAGAGGCTCGTAGCCCAATTAAGGTACATTTTCGTGCAGCCCCATTTGAAGCGCAATCTTGGGCTTCCAGAAGCATCATGGCCCGGTCTTCCATACTTGGGCCCACATCAATAACCCACTTTAAGGGTTGTATCCCTGACCAGCTTGAGGCCAGTGCCACCCACACGGCCACTCAAATTGCTGCTCTCCACACACTCGCTCTCAACACCGCCCTCATTAAAGCCATCTCTAACGTAAGCCTTCCCGCTGCCTCAGCCACTGCCATTACTTAACCCCTGCTACCACGCCACTTCCTTCAAACCCCAACCCTCACTTTTGCAGTCTCCGACCACCACTACACCCACCATGCTAATAGCCTCAAAAGACACTGCTAACACTTTGCATCTTTGCCCACCACTCGCTTGTCACCCAGTCAGTTACAACAACATGGAGCCGCAGTCCTTTGTTTCAAATGCCCCGAAAAGTGTGTGCTGGTTTAGTTACATATATCCCCTTATTAAGAGCATTTATTACATATTTCCTCAATGCTTAAAATCAAACATATTTCCCTTTTTTGTAAGAAATTACCCATTTTGCCCTTTTGTATTTCTTAAAAAAAACACCCATGTTCAGCAATATCATTCCACGTTTTCTTTTGTTAGAACCCTTTAAAATATATATATCCAATGCAACAAAAGAGTATAGATTTAGAAACGCTGCATTTCAACAATTTAGGTACGGTCGATACTTCCCTTGCTAATGCATACACAAACATATATACATATACTCATACCTTAGCAAATTTCTTTTCTAAGAAGAATGACACTTGGCTTCAATTGTTAGAAAGTTAATCGACAGATCTCGATTGATCAATCAGGTAAGCTGCAGTGTTAACTACATGTAACATCCTAGATAAATCTCATATCGGCCGTGGACTAGAAAGATTCTTGGTTCATAAGTAAATGCCATGCCTCTTAAATCACCAACGCGTTTTGGGCTTAATGGTAGTGGACAAGATGCTAGCTCCACAGTTAAACGGACTCATGTGTGAGTAGTAGCAGGACGAGTGACCTCCTGGGAAGCCATCACATGAGCAACCAAAAAAAATTCGTGCGCTCTTCGTGGGCAAAGCGGACAATATTGGTGGTGCGAGAGTCCAGATGTTACAAGTGGTATCAGAGCCACTCTTTTGTCGTTCGTGAAACATACCTCATCAGAGACGATGAGTCCTCGGGGTGTCGTGAGTGTAACATCTCGAAAAATACCATATTTATTTTGGGTCACAAATGTCAACTTTGAAAATAAAAGGACCCAAATATATTTTAATAATAAATATGGTAAAGAAATAATATATATAGATTATATTAAGTTGGAAGAATTCCATATTAAGAAAATGGGGGAATGGAATCCATCCCACATGGAAAGAATAAGAAAATAGAACTCCTTCATATATGTATAAATAAGGAACATGAAATACATCTCATATGAAAAGCAGGAAACATTTAGAAGCTCTTTATAAAGAGGAGAGTTTCCATAGTAATAGTCTTTTATGCGATGCATGCACCAGTGGTCTTAGCGGAGGGTGCGAAGCACCCAACGAGCACGGGCTCGAGCTCGGGCAAGGGGAAAAGGCGCAATGTGGCGCTTTGATGGCACACTTTGCACTTCGCACGCGAGCCGCGTTAATATTTTTGGAAAGTGGAAGCGACACCGAGAAGTGATAAGACATCAAAGTTAAGGACCAAAAACGAAACATGATTTACTTGACCTATCAGGATACCAAGATATCATAGTTAAGGACTAAAAATGAAAAATATGATTTTCTTGACCCATCGCGATACGCGATGGGTCAAAAGACAACCCATCGCGTACCGCGATGGGTATGTCACCAAGTCCCAGAATTGGGCGGTGTTTCGATATGCGAACCCCTAGGACAGTACGTCATCGCGTACCGCGATGACGTGGTCTGACAAGTTATGACGCGTGTCATGCCACATGGCACCACTTGGCAAAGCTAGTAGATGACGAAGCAGAACTACTGGGCAGCATCGCGATACACGATGGCGTCCAAAGCTCCATCGCCTACCGCGACGAAATATAATATTCAAAAAGTTGCCGCCAGATCCATCATGATACGCGATGGATCATTTTCAAGACCCATCGCGTACCGTGATGGGTCGTCTGATCAGCTCTATAAATAGGGCTTCAAGCCCTCTCATTTCATCATACCACCTCGCCTCTCTCTAGAATATTATATCGCACTACCTCGATTTATGTGCTCTCAACCAACAATTCCTTGAAGTTCGTGCCAACCGACAACCCGCCTCGAAGTACGTGCATGACTTTGCGGCCACATTACATCGCCTCGATTTGCGCGCCAAGAAAGGATGATCAAGAACACCTCGATAAGCGTGCAAGCGTGGAAGTGCTGCCGAAAGTCTAGGTGTTTAATAAGCCAATTAAGGTAAGTTTTTCTTAGCAAATAAAATGTTATTATATTATGGGCTTAGACCCTAGTCGAGGATATACTCGATAACTCGAAAATATAAATAAAGAAAAGTATAAAATTAATAAATGATATTGAGATAAAATAATTCTTTGTTGTTATGAATATTATTTAAGTTTCTCAAATAAATAAAGAGATAAAGTATATGTTTCTTCGAGAAGAAGAAACGTAGGGTATAGAAAAATAAATAGTTGAACTAAAGGTCGAGCATAGTTGAACTAGGTGTTTAATAAGCCAATTAAGGTAGGTTTTTCTTCGCAAATAAAATGTTCTTATATTATGGGCTTAGACCCTAGTCGAGGATATACTCGATACCTCGAAAATATAAATAAAGGAAAATATAAAATTAATAAAGGATATTGACATAAAATAATTCTTTGTTATTATGAATATTATTTAAGTTTCTCAAATAAATAAAGAGATAAAGTATATGTTTCTTCGAGAAGAAGAAACGTAGGGTATAGAAAAATAAATAGTTGAACTAAAGTTCGAGCATATTTAATAAAGAAAAATGATTTGAACTAAAGGTTCAAAAAGAAAATTTAATCGAGGTAAAGATTATGCGAAAAAGACTAAAGGTCTTAAGCTAAATCATTGATCTAGTAATAACAAATGGTTATACTTGCACTATAGGTCCGAGATAACAAGAAAGATGAAATCAATCAGTAAGGTGAAGCTGATTAAGCAAAAAGGTGAATACGCCCCAAACTTTTATAACTAGTTTAATCGAGTCAATTAAATTGATTATATGAGATTATGTATCTCTAAAACATTATGAACAATAGTAATCGCCGGCCCTCAGGCTGTCGTGTAAGTTTGTCTGGATCCTTATATATGTGGTTAGACGATGGGTACACCGCACCACACCTGGTTATGCCTCCGCCATGATGGGCTGGACCTAAGTTATGTCCGAGAGAGGTTAATCATGTATGTACTTATGGTAGCTAAGTAATATCGAACGCCACAGTATTTGCTAAGAGGTTTCGAGTTGAGATTAAGTTTGTAATGGTGATTTAGTTTCAAATTTGATTATTCCTAAGCCACGATGGGCCGAGACCCAAGTTAAGTATCAAGGGGTAATTAAGTAAATAAAATATTTTGCGTCAGCTTATTCACCAGCATGTGTTGCTGACGTATTTTTAAACTATTTTACAGGTAATTAAGGATAAGTTCTTTGGAATGAAGTAGCCATTAGGCGATCCGATGGCTCAGATAAATCTTTTGATAAATATAAATGTAAATGTTGGTTTAACGAACAAGATATCTTTTGTAAACTTTAAACGGGTACTTTTATAATCCCATCTTTTGATATATATATATATATATATATATATATATATATATATATATATATATATATATATATTATATCCATGCCAAATTTTTGCTAATAAACCATAACTCAGATATATTTATAAAAATAGTACCAACTATGGGTCACACACGTAAGATAGGGGCGTGACAGTGAGGTACAACTTAAGCAAATTCCACATTCTGGATGGGATGGTGGGGTAAACCTCATCGAGAACAATGAGTCCAAAAGAGGTGTTTCTAACATCCTAGGCAAATCTCACATCAGTCGTGGACAAGAGAGATCATTGCTTCACAAGTAAATGCACCACCTCTTAAATCATCAACGCCGTATTGGGCTTAATGGTAGTGGACGAGAGGAGTGTTCCACGGTTAAGCGTGCTCAGGTGGGAGTAGCAGTAGGATGAGTGACCTCTTGGGAAGTCTCCACTTGGGCAACCAAAAACAAATTTGTGTACTCTACATGGACAAGCGGACAATATTGGTGGTACGAGGAGCCGGATATTACACTACATCATTCTAGAAAGCCCTACATTCAACCTCATATGTTTGGCTCTCTCATGCATGGTTCAGTTCATTCTTTCTACAACTCCATTCAGATGCGGTGTTCTTGGAACTGTCTTTATCATTCTTATTCCTCGTTTAGCATATTACTCGAGGAACTCATTGATAATGCACTGCCTCCATTATCCGACTTGATATACTTCACCTTCAAACCAATTTCTAGTACAACAGTAGTATTCCATTTCTTAAAAGTATTAAAAACGTCATATTTATTTTTCAAGAAATAGACCCGTACCTTTCATGTTGAATCATCTATGAAGGTGACGTAATAGTTGGAGCAACAGAGTGATGAGACTTGTGTCTGTTCATACACATCTTTATGGATTAGTGCTAACTTCTCAGATTTAAGTTGCTTCCCTCTTTTCACAAAAGTAACATGTTTCTACTTACCAAGAACACAAGGCTCGTTGACCTGACTTTCTATTTCAACTTTCTTAAAATATGGGAACTGGCCCTTTCTAGCCATTACATGCAAACCCTTTTCACTCATGTGACCAAGTCATTGGTGCCACATTCTTGACAGACTCGGCCTACCGGTAACTGCATTTAACCTCGCATTTGGTACTTCTACCACGTATAATGTACCTTGTTATTTTACCTTTTGCAACTACAAGACTTCCCTTGAAAACCTTCCATTTCCCTACACCAAACGTCACATGATATCCTTGGTCATCTAACCGCCCGAGAACTAAGCATTCTCTTAAGACTAGAAATGACCGTAACATCCATCAAAGTCCAAGTAGTACCCAATGAAGTCTTCAAATCTATGTCCCACATCCATGTTATATCAAGAGCATGATCATTAGCCAAACAAACTTTACCAAAGTTTTTTGTTCGCAGACTCTTCATCATTCTCGTGTTAGACGTACATGAAATGATGCACCATAATCCATGATGCATGACTCAGCTGAGTTTCCAACAATGCTAATAAGACAATCATGTCAGTAGCATCGAAAGCTACAATTACTTCATATTTCTCCTTTTGAATTTGCGTTGGTGGTGGTCATGAAGTGTGACTGTGGGTGATGGCATGGTGGTGGCGGTGTCGGTGGTGGTGGTAGTTAGGTGGCAATGATGCAGGTGGTCACTTGGTGGTGGTGGTGGCAGCAGTGCAGGTGGTGACGACGGTGGTGGTTAGGTGGTGTTGACGAGATAATAAGGTGAAAGGGGAATGCAATAAAAAAAAGTGTGAGAAGGAATGGTTTTAATGGCATGAGATTCCTTATATAATGGTTGATTTTATTCTATTGAACAACCAAACACCTTTTTTTACATTCCCTCAAAGTGACTAATTCCATTTTCCTTGTCATTCATGTATACAAAGCATTACCTTAGTCTTGTAGCCAGAATAGAAAACTTCATCAAGCCATCAAACTAAATTTTTTTACATTAAATTATCCATTTGGTCATCACAAATTGACTAATTTAACTCTTTTAGTATAAAAGAAATATTTGAAGAGCATTCTTAGCCCGTTCTTTATAAATATGTGAGTGAGTTTTGTAAATTATACGGTATGCTTATGAGTGGTTGTGAGTAGAGAGAGAAAATGTTATGTACGAAAGTTAAATTTAGGTTTATATCATTCACACTGTCTAATCTATAATATATATAAACGAAAACATAAAAATCATACGTGTCGCGATGTGGTCGCTCCCCCTTTTTTGGAGTCACCAGATTTGCTTGATTTTTAAATGAAGGTTTCTCATGCAATTGACCCGAATTCATGGGTATGGGTCTTACCAAACCCAGATATTCATTAAACGGGTTATAACATTTCATTAAATTAAAAATTATTCTCACCAAATTATTGATGTGAAAATCCTATAAAATAGGAGATACTAAAAATTAATATCTTATTTATTTTAAAAAATATATATATTATTTAAATTAAAAAAACCAATATTATAGTAAAAAAAATAAACGGGTCTTGGGTCTCATCAAACCATAAGTATTATTAAATTTCATAAATATTATTTATAATTAAAAAAACCAATTTTATAGTAAAAAAAATAAACGGGTCTTGGGTCTCATCAAAACCATATAGCTTTTAAACCGGGTTATAACATCTCATTTATTTGTGAAACAATTTATCATCAAACCATAAATATCTTATTAACTTTCATACAATAAAAAAATATAAATTCAAAAAATAAATAAACATTAGATTAAACAATTAAAAAATAAAACAACCCCCGTAATACAGGGGATAAAAACTAGTTTTCTAATAATTCTGAAAGTGAATATAAGTGGAGGAGAGAAAAAGAAAATGACATAGGTAAAAACAAAACGTTTTTTTAATTAAAAAAATTAGTTATATGAATATGGATGAGAAATGAGGAGATTTTTCCGAAGTGTTACGGAGGAATTTAGTTACCATTTTAGTGCTAATAAAAAAACTATATACCAAATAAGTGTTGGTGGAAAAAAAATATTTACCATTTTAATGTTTTTCATTTATCTTTATTCACCTTTTTTACTGTTAAGGGGTAAATGAGAAGTGTGAGAAAAACTTATAAATAATAAAAATATCACAACTCGAAATATAAATAAAAACGAAATATTTTAAAAAGAAAAATGTTTCCCAGCTATTCCCATTCTAGAAAAGACGAAAAGACACAATGCCCAGATCAAATGCACTATGACGAAAATGAACAAAATACACAAGTATAACTACAAAAACACACAAAAGTACGCAAAATATAACACACTGTTAAGTAATATAACAAAGTATCAAGAAAAAAAACAATATGTCAAGGGAAAAGATACAACTAATGACGAAAATAAACACAAAACACAATGATAAACAAAAATACACAACGATGTTTTTCCCTCAACAATGTTTTATTGTAACGTGGAAGACGGTGAAAACATTTTTGTGTTTTTAATTTTTAACTTTTTATTAAAATTTGAGTTATGATTTTTTTTATTATTATTTTTATTTTTTAGAGGTTTTTGTGTGGCTATAAAATCCTTCTCGTTCTTCCCACTTTTGTCCACCGTTATAGAGTAACTTGACCCTTACTTTTAAGTGATTAATCTATAAAATAGTAACCAAGTTTTGAAATTGTTTTAATTAAGTCACTCAAAAAATGTTTTATTATTATCAAGTCACTAAAGTTTCTTTTGTGTTCTAATCCTATATATTTAACCTTGATAGCAGGTTATGTAGGTTTTTTTTTAAATAGTTTGATATTGCAAAATATTTTTTAAGAATTGACAAAATTAGTTAAAATTAATTGAGAACAAAATCTGTAAAAAAGAAAAAAAATCAAATTCTTTTTTTTTTCCAGTTTTTTGGAAGATATATTTTTTTCGCAATTTTTCAGTGTATATATATATATATATATATATATATATGCAATTTTTTAGTTTTTTTTTTTTGCAATTGAAAAATTATTTTTTTCAATTTTTACTAATGTTTTTAAAAATATTTTGCAATGTCAATCTATTTTGAAATAAAATAAACTTACATAACAGATATATTCAAGTAAAATATCTTGAATTGGAACACAAAGAAAATTTTAGTGAACTAATTGGAACAAAACATTAATTAGTGAACTGATTTGAACAATTTCAAAAGTTGGTTATTGTTATAATGGTTATTTATTTTTGTTTCATATTTCTTATATATGTTTTATCCGATAAATCCAAAAACTTATTTTTTATCAATCGATCTTTTCTTATGTTTTTACAAACTCGTTCTAAATCTTTTCTTTTGATTTTTTTTCTCAAATATCTTTTTGTTTAATTATATTCATTTTCCGAATCAAGGTATTATTTGCTTTTTATTTGGATTTGGTTAATCTATTATTTAAATTTATATTATATTTCATATATATTTTTATATCCAATCCAGTCAAATGTTTTTTTTTAACAGTCAACATTTATATTATTTGCTAACTCGTTCTAAATCTTTCCTTGTAATTATAAAAGAAAGAGCGTAATTAAATTCGACCCGTTTAAATGTTCATATTGTATAAAAAACGCCAAAACAATCGGAAAAACTAGACCGTGGTAAAACACAGGCGTTCGACAAGAATTCAGTTATTATCAACTATATTCTTTATGGTACCGGAACTAAACGTAAAATAAATTTGTAAACTTATCATATTTAATATAAAAAAAATCAATAAAGCATAGGCGTTGGTAACACCCATGAGTCGTGGCGTATGACATTCGTCAAATTCGGTTAAATATTTGTTTTCATTTTATTACCCATTTGTAATTGGATTCTCGTAATTAATGAAAATCGTCGATTTATTTTTTATTTTGTATTAATATGTCACTTGGATTGTCATTAGTCAACGAGGACTTTAAAATATCAATTATATACAATTTTAGCCCCTACACCACAAATTTTACTTCTTTTGACTAACAACCAAACACATGGGACCATTTCTGCAATTAAACCATACCATTCACAATCTATGTTGAAAAATGTCTAACATGTGTTAAGGTAAAACCCGAGCATCAAAACCTCTTTTGCTCGTGCAACCTTTTATTCCACTTTGAAAGTGGGAGAACATTACGATGGTCTTCGTCACAAAACTTCCAACAACTAAAAGGCAGTATGATAGCATTTGGGTAATTGCCGCCCAATAGACTAAATCAGCTCATTTTATTCCCATTCGGGAAAAGCTTTTGATTTATCGGCACGCTCAAATTTATGTTAATGAAATCGTCTGTCGCCATGGTATACATTTGAGTATTATCTCTGACCGTGATGGTCATTTTGTGTCTCACTTTTGGAAATCGCTTCACACCGCTTTTGAAACTTGTCTAGATCTTAGCACCGCCCATCATCCTCAAACGGATGGTCAGTCTAAGCGAACTATTCAAACCTTAAGGATATGCTAAAAACTTGCTTGCTTGATTTTGGTGGTAATTGAGATACTCATCTTCCATTGGTAGACTTTTTGTACAATAACAGTTATCATTCAAGCATTATAATGGCTTCATTTGAAGCACACACTCTTTGCCCGCAAATGTCATTTTTCTATTTGTTGGAATGAGATTGGTGAAGACCAGTTCACCGGACTCACAGTGGTACAAGATACTTTGAACATGGGTTGTAATCATATTATATATACATATAAGTTATGCTATAATAATTATAATACAATAATTGATGTTGATGACGACGACGACGATGAGGAAGACGTCAAGGAGGACGAAGACTATGAGGACGACAAGGACGATGATGAAGACAATGCTGATGTACGAATGATAATAAACTTTTATATTAAGGTCATTATTTAGGGTTATTGGATTTTAATAATTCAGTTTTCAGCTACCGACGAGGATTATTCCGGACTCAGTATATTTTTACAGACAGTCTTAACTTTGAACAT
The DNA here is from genome assembly GCF_021521415.1 of Bidens hawaiensis. Lineage (NCBI taxonomy): Eukaryota > Viridiplantae > Streptophyta > Magnoliopsida > Asterales > Asteraceae > Bidens > Bidens hawaiensis. The sequence goes on along the minus strand of NW_027493286.1, from coordinate 116,780 downwards.
ATTTCCATTCAGGTAATCTCGTACGTATTCTCCATGTCATCGAAAAGCTTATGGATTATTTTTCGGTTAGTATGAGATTATTTGAGGAAAATACGCTAAAAGTTATCACTGTCTTTAAACATGTCATGAGTTAAGAAACCACCGCCCTCCCTCCTTGGCACCCTTTTTGCTTCTTCCTAAATCCAGAACCAAGAACCCAACAACCCGTTATCAATTATCATCTGAATCATCTTTTCAGGAGAAGCAACGAAGTCAGCAGACTAGGGTAGGGGACGAACTCGAAGTCACCAGTAACGAATCACAAACACAACATGTTGGTGCTTTGTAAATTTTAGTGAGGTTTTAACTTTTCATTTTGAATTGGTGAATTTTGTAAAATAGTAACCAAGTTTCAAAAGTGTTTCTATTAGGTCACTCATGTTTAAAAAGTTTTCCAATTATGTCACTCAACTTTCATATTTTATTAAATTATGTGTATTAACATGTTTTTTATTTGTTTTAATTAGGAACTCCTTTTATCTATATTTTAATGTTGACTAGTAAAATGACCCGCGCGTTGCGGCGGACTCTTGTAATCTGTAATGGAGTGTTTGTTTGTTGTAATAAACAGAAGGATACTATTTGAAGTCGACACACTTTAACACTCATTTTCAATGCAGCTTGCTTTCTTGATTTAGGTCTGCAAACTAATCTGCTAAACTTTAAAAGAAAACAATTTTGTTTCATCATTTAGTTAAACACACAACCCTTGTAAACTATATAATAAAAACTGTTAATATAAACGCCGTAGCATACTAAAAGTTAGGTAACTAACCTTTGACAGATCATCTAAATCGGTTGAAGAACCTACACCTGGTTTCTGTGGAGAAAAGACATTAAATTATCATTGCAAATGATGAACCAAGTTGATTCTTTATCTTGAATAAATATGCTTTGAATTGGTGATTTGAATGAAGCGGGTTTAGCTGCATTGCCAAAAAGCTGCTCAATTAGATGCTTAAATTTACCTGCTGAATTTATAGGCTTCAATTGTCACGGTAAAATTAGCAAATAATTTGACATTTAGTTAACTTCACAAATACATTTGCATCGAAAGAAAAGCTTAGAACTTGGTATTTTGTAAAATTGGCATATACAGTGAAATCAAATTCAAGTGAAGAACTTGACATATAGGTAACTTTACAAATACAATAAAATCAAAATACACCCTTGCTTACCACCTGTTGGAAAAAAAATAATAAACCATACCAGGTACTAAGTAATAAGTTCCTGACTACCATCTTTAGAACAAAAAAAAAAACTATTTCTAACTCAAACCTAAAACCTTAAGTTGACATATATAGTGATATCAAATAACCATCTCATGCAAACCACTTATAAAGTAAAAACGACAACTAAGAACACAAACTTTAAACCTGACATCTGTTACCCTAAACCCAAAGTATTAGCAAAACAATCACCATGTAGAACAAATATCACATTCTCAAACCCAAATTTATAAACGTATTGTTAATTAGCATGTGTGCTCTAGGGGTTGATATCTATTAACGAATTGAAGTTTTCTAAAAACCCAATCCGTATTAGGTAATGCAGAAGCAATACTCAGTAATTAGGTCACAAACAACATACAATTGTCATAACTAACAGCACACAAAACTCATTTAAGAATGATGACTGCATATGAAGTTGCTTTGGAACTATCGACATGAATGCATTCTCTGGTAAGTTCCACTATGGAGAAAATTGAATTTGAATAGATTCATTCAAACGAATTAGTAGCACAAATCTTAATCATATGTTTCCCCTAATCAGCAGGCCCTAATTTCATAAAACCAACATTATCTAGTTACGTGCTTAAATTTCGAAATTGGAGCAATCAAACCTGGAGAAGCATATATCTTTCTAAGTAACAGTCGAGAAATCGGAGCCTCCTTAGATTCTACTTTCTGCATTCCATGTGCCCTGCCTGTGCCTCACCAAACCACTCGTTTACATACCTGGTTCAGTGAGAAGACGTTGTTCGCTGGACGGCTAATTTCCGATAATCATCCGCCGCCGATGAAGATACAGGAAGTGCTGGCTTCTGTAAGGCTTGAAGAGAATGATCAAATGAGCCTGGTAGGTTAAAAAGCTAGCTTATGAGAGTTGTATTGTGTGCATAAAAAAGAGTACGAAAATTGAATAGTAATTTACCGAGTACCACCGACATTCCTATTTAATATATATATATAATGTGGTGTAATGACGTGGATTTTATTTTTTATTTTTTTATATTAAGTATGAAAAACGATTATTTTAGTTTTTAAATATAACTACATATATTGCAAATCTCGACCCCCACATGCATATTCTCCTCCATTAATTTCTAGACGCATAAAAAATCCCATAAGGCTCGATTTGAGTATTTAATGACCCGAATTAGAGAAAAGATGCATGAGGGGCCTAAATGAAACATTTTTAAAAGCTGGCTATTATTTTATGGCGTATTGATATTAAAGTTATTTATGTGTATGTATCTATGTTTTTTTAAATTTATGTTTCGATTTTGTAACTTTTTATATTTAATTTTACTTTTTTAGATAATCCCAAGCTATCGGGTGGCTAACACCGTTATTATTTTTTTAACTGGATCATGTATGTGACTAGATGTTTGCTGGCAGATCGCTGATGTGTTAAACAAAAACATATACCCACACACCGCCTTTATGTACCAACACCACCAACCACTATTGCCACCGTTGCGCCACCACCCATCACCACCTCTGCTGCCACACAAGACCCACCATCGGTCATCGCCCAAAACGCCCTAGAAAAAGGTATCAGAGCTCCTGTCATCAAGAACAACGGATGGAATTCCTTCCACGAAGCATGCAACGTCTGTGCTAATCTAAACGTTTGTTATAGAATGAAGAAATTGAGCTGATTGGGAACGATTTGGGCCAAAATGATTGGGAAAATGACGATGTAATTGAGCGAATGAAATCCAAAATTAGTTAAGGATCTTCAAAATTACTTTAGTAGGAGATGAATCAGGCGATGGTGAGACTAACATTGAGTTGAGCACGTGAAAGGTGAGGGGAACCGGGAGGGGAGTGATTCTAGTGATATTTGTGAGATAATAAAACTGGGGTGGTTGCTGATTGTCCGGGGGGGGGGGGGGGGCAATGGAGGTGGGTGGTGGTCGGCGACAGCTATGGTGGTGTTGGTATATAAAGGAGGTGTGTGTGTGTGTATTTGTTTATATTTAACAAATAAGCGGCTACATATGCGGTCTAGTCAACAAAAACTAACAATGTTAGCCTACCGTTAGCTTGAGATTGTTGTAGGAAAATAAGTTAAAAGTTGAAAATGCAAGAAAGTATTTTTGAAGTTCGGTGTACCGTGAGCCAATAGATGAAAGTTAAGATTATTATAATCTAATAGCCAATTATATAAGAGTTTTTGAGTTTTTATTTTAAGATAGTTTGTTGTTGAAAAGTATTTGGTAAACATGTGATGTACAGCCACTTTGACTCGTTCATTTCACAGCCACGTCTATTTCACAATCAATCAATATAGGGCACTACATTGATTATGATAGAATTGAAATATTTTCATCTTTTTTTTAATGAAGAGAGAAACTTTATAATATGAATCTAGTAACTAAGGAGGCAGAAATAGAATAACACAACACAAAGTCCTAAATGGCATTTGAAAATTACAGAAATAAAAGTTATCACCAACAGATTTAATCTTGATCATACGGTTTTATTATGTTCTTAATGGTAGGTATCCGGTCATCAGAGCAAGTACGCATCAGAAATAAAAATTTCAAACACACAAGAGCTACAACTAGTTTTTCTTTTTATCGTTCAATAGGTACAAAGATTACAATTATAATAGATGGATATTTATAGATCGACCTCGTTATGATTTCTAACTTAGTCTTCAAGATAACTCTAGTCAGCCTAACACGAACAAACACGATATTTTGTGACAAAATCTCACGACTCTTTTCCGATTTATTATAAACAAAAAGCACACATTACAATTACCCTAGACCCTCTATATGTACTAGAAATAAAGTTGATGAATAAGTAACTCATATACAATCTTATTGCCACTAAAACCCTTTTAATAATAAACCTGTTATAATTCAAACTCAAATAATTTAAACTTGCAACTCTAACTCTTCAACTTTTAACTCGTTTCAAGATAAACTTTTAACATTAATTACCTCCCTTAATATTAAAGCCTCCTCATTATTCTTCAATATTTCTTGGATCCGGATCTTCACGAATCAAATTAGTAGCTTCCTCCTTTTCTTTCAAGTCAAGACACTTGTATGCAAAGTGTTTGGCCCTCCCGCATTCATAACACCCCAAATTTCTTTTCAAAACTCCTCTTCCATCAGTCCATGTCATGTTCCCCTTCTTCCACAACGGAAGTCACGACCCCTACCCTCACCACCTTCATAAACTTGTTGACTTTCCTTATTATATTTTTCAATGTCCTCGGTTATTATATCCATGGCCACACCCACCATACCAATTACGTTCACCAATTTGTTTCTATCGTTTATTTGACCTCAAATCTTCATAACCTCAAATCCTTTTTTGAACACCTTTAATCTTCCTACTACTTCTTCGAATGTACGGTGTCAAGATCTGCAATTTGCTCAATAGATACACTATTGGTATGAACTTAATCGGAACGAATTGAAGTTTTCTTACAACGGCCTTGTAACAACCCGACCAATGGTAGATTATACATCGGGGCGTAACATGATTGTTCATTACACATGACACTATTAAAAAGTGACAATACTTACATACATTTATTCATTATATGTCACAAATACATCAAGTTCATAATAAATAAAGAGAGAATCAACTGATAATATTAATTCTTTTACTTTGAGTTAACCTACGGTATAACTAAATGGTCTTCGATTGAATCAATCAGGGCCGGCCCATAGGGGTGGCGGGGTGGTCGACGGCCAGTGGCGGACCCAGGATTTTTTGCCAATGGGGTCCCATATTTTCGGTGTTCAAATTTTTCGGGTCGGTCGTTGTTCAGGTCGGGTCGAGGCGAAGAACATAATAAAAAACAATATCATAATAAAACTTTCTTTTCAATCATCACTACCTGAACGGGTCAAAATGGGTCGGGTTGACACATAAACACTTTGTTTTCCCTTTCTTAAACATTTTTGAGATAGAACCTAGATCCACCCTTTCATAAGCATGTGTTGAAAACCATTAACTTAAACTAGTGAAAAATAAATCTGATATTTTAAAGTGTTTGAATGTTTCTAAAGAAAACCATGCATAAAGTTGAAAACAATGATATGTATTTTAGAGGTGTTTGAATGTTTCCAAAGTTATCATTGCAACATTAGCAATCAAATGATTGATTAACACTAAAAATTAACACAAAAAACCAAAAACTGAGCCTTGTAAGACTTGAACCCATGACCTTTCAAAGATAAAACAAGGGACTTTCCACCAGACCACATCAACATTAATAGTATGGGTTCCAAGTATTAAATCTTATGGGGTCCTCAAAAAATTTAATATACCGCTTCTAATAAATTTTTAAAAAACATTGGTGTCCCGGGACCCCGATCCACACTATGTGGGTCCGCCCCTGTCGACGGCCACATGCCCGATACCCGTTAAGCCCAATTTTTTTTTTAAATTATATTTATTTTTTATAAGAACAATATGTATATTTAATGTTTAAACTCAATTACTTAACTACTAGCTTGGTCTAGTGGCAAAGGGGTATTACTCACAACCAAAAGATTATGAATTCTAGTCGCATTTGAAACATGTTTATTCTTATTTTTATACAAAACATTTTTACACAACCTAAATTATAACCAAGTAAACCCATATAAAAATTTAATTGTTTAAACCAACAAAATACTCCTTTTTAATTAAGGTCCAAAAACATGTTCGCGTTCGGCCCAAAACTTTTTTTGCTTTCTCAAAGCCGACCCTGTAATCAATTCATCTAAGTGAACATGTAGCATACATAAAAATATTTGTCTGTTGTAATATGTGTATATAGTGAAAATGTGGTTATGTTTGTGATGATTTGAGGATTGTTTCTCAAGTTAATTGAAATATAATGGAGTATAACGAGTTAAAAGGAGTGGTTTAGGTTCGGTTTTGGAATTCTCTCATAATTGGTTAAAAACCCGGATAACCCTTAAATGAGTAATAACATCTCAATTATTTGTGAACCCCCTAGAGCATGTTTTGGATTGTGTTTAAAAATAACTTATTGGCTTATTGGTTTTTTCAAAAATCAATAAGTTAATAAATTGTTTGGCAATCACTAAAATCTTTCTTATTTTAGCTTTTTAAAATGATAAAAGCTACTTTTTAAAAGCCACAAATCTTGGCTTTTCAAAATGGCTTTTTGAAAAAGCCAATAAGTTGTGTGTTGTCGCTGAAGTTTGGCTCTGAATTCATCCAATAAAATTGTGTCATGCAATGTTGACTGGATGCTGATTGGACACTCGCTGAACCCACAGCTGAACCCATTGCTGAAGCCGCCTGAGCCTGTTGTGGTCTAGGCGAACGGTGGCTTCAGCGAATTATCTGATTTATTTATTTATTAAATTTTTTCTTCTAAATTTGGAAACTAATAACTAATAATACATTAAATAAAAATTTTAACAAATAATAATACTAGTGTAGTACAAGACACTGGTACGTCTAGCCCACAAATGCTCGACCAACTCATGAGTCATGACGAAGGTTTCCGTGGACCTCGCGGTTTTGGAGATATAAGACATTTTGGAGTTTTTCATCATCGATGATTGTCGATTCGGGTCGTGAGACGTCACCTTGGTAGTTTTGACAAATAGCCATACCTTGGTCGTGAGAACCATGTATATGTAGAATTATACAAGTGTAGACGACATCCATTATTTTCTCCCTTGACCAAAAACCGTAGTGGCCTCAAAATCAAATGTGATTTTTTATTTATAACTCCAAACGCCCTTTCAATATCTTTACGTGCTAATTCTTGCTTCTTTTTAAAGTACTTCCGTTAGTCTTCAACTGGAAATGCATAAGCTTGAAAAAGCGTCAACTGTTTGTTATAAATCCCATCAACAGGTAGTAGCCATGCTAGAATTGAACCCCATTCTCATAAAACAATTGAGTTAGCTCAACCCCGTCAATAATGTCATCGAATATCGGTGACTGTTAATGTGACATCTGCCCGATCCGACCCGACCCAGGTACCCGTTTCTCTGCCCGATCTCTTTCTTTTATGATTTAATATTTATTTATACTTATATTTTACTTTTAATAATAATAATATATTTTCCTTCCCGCCTCTTTCTCTCTCTTTCTTTCCGCCGTCTCGTCCCTCTTCTTCTCTCTTTCCGCCTTCTTTTCCCTCTTGTCGCCGTCCCGCCCTTAAGCCTTGTTTCCTTCTTTTTCTCCTCTCCTTGTCCTTTGTTTCTTCCCGCCTAAGGTTGTCTGCGCAGCTCCACGCGCCAGACTCCTTACAAGGAAGCCTGCGTGAAGACCACCTGTTACTGCGATACGCGAGACGAACTGTCCCCGCAGCGCGCTAAGGATTTTAGTTCTTCCCGCGGCGCGCTATGGATACCGTTCTTCCCGCGACGCGCTAAGGAATATAGTTCTTCTCGCGACGCGCTTAGAATTGAAGTTCTTCCCGCGACGCGCTTAGAAATGTAGTTCTTTCCGCGGCGCGCAAAGGTTGGTTCTGTCTGCCTTCGCGCTCGCACTCTCTTGACCTTCTGTGTCTGCCTTCGCGCTCCAGCTTTCTCGCGCTATGTCTTGAGTCTTTTCTTCTGTTTTGTCCAGCCGTTTGCTTTTGTGTTGTCTTATCTTTTGTGCTGTTGACCTAACCTGTCTTATGTCTGAAAAGTTACTTTCGGCGCAGCATGCGCACCAACCCCATTGGTTGGCAGAAAAGGTGACTGACATTATCTTTGGAGATCTGCTTTTTCCATGCCTGACCAGTACCTTTATCTGACCCTCACATGCCTGTTTACTGTTCCCTGTCAGCTTTATCTTGCCCCCTGCAGCTGCCATATCTTTTGATATCTTTTGCTTTTGGAATCTTTTGCTTTTTGAGATCTTTTCCCCTTTTTCTAGGGATTGTGTTCCCTAGGGTTTCTCTATAAATAATAATGTTATTTTCCTAACACCACACACACAAAACACTTAATCTCTCCTATCCTCTCTTGCTCCTTGCTCTCTCTGCCGTCTTCCTCTCTGCCTCCGTCTTCCTCCCTGTTCTGCCCTGCTTTTCCGGTAATATATATTATATATAATAACTTACTTATTAATTATGCTAACTTGTAATCAAGACTTAAAACAAATCATTAAAACAATAATCTTGTTTATAGGTTAACTTGTGCTTGTTTAAAGTTGGTTCTTGCTTTATCTTTCACCGCATCTTTATCAAGTGAGTAATCTCGTACCTAATCCCTTTTTATTTTTAATGTTTTGGGATGTTCATGTGTTCATACAAACTTAGAGTCTTAAACTTGTTTATGAATTTTAGTCGCGCAGTATCCCATGTGTTGAGGACGTTTACTTGGCTGTTTATTTGTATGTGTGTCATTAACCGCTTTGTTCGGCCTATTCCGAAGTTTTCATGGATCCATTAGATGAACACGGGAGACCTATCGTTTACGGTTTTCTTTGTTTACACTTGCACAGATGTTTTCTCGTTTTTGTGCTCATTTGGGAGCACGGATTGAACTATGAACTATGAGCTATGATCTATTTAGGCTTGATCACAATCTGATTACACCCTTGTTAAACCAGACATACACGTGTTGCGCGCAGTTTTATTGTTATCTATGTATTGTATTAAACTTGATTTCTCACCAACACGCAAGTGTTTGACGTTTATTTTAACACATGTTCAGGTTTGCAGTAGCTGTTTTGGAGCTTGTGGACACGTAGGACGTTTTTACTTTTGGACCTAGATTAAAATGTATCAAGACATGTTATTGTTGTTCGAATATTTTGCCTTATAATATAATGATTTATGTTGATTTATGTTATCTTGTTTACTTTGCGCGTGCGCGAATGAATGTATTTATTAAATATTGACACCCAATAGTGTCACGAGTAATGAAACAATATGTGGCGCCCCGATGTATAATCCGCCTTTGGTCGGGGTGTTACAGATTGGTATCAGAGCTCGTTGACTTTAGGATAGGTGGTTAGACGTAACGGCCTAGAATACCTAAGAGTCCCTTCTCGCGCATGAGAGAAATCTCATGTTTGCGCGCTTATTGTTAATTACTCGTTATTTATGAATATGCTCGCGCTTGCGCAGTATATGATTTTATGTTTTATTCCGCGATATTTCGATTTTTGTTGAATTTCGATTTTTATTGATTTTTCTTACATATTCGTTTGTTGGATTTGAAAATCCGAAAAGTCATGGTGATACATGAATAGTTGATTTTCAATTTCTATTTACGATTATGTTCTGAGGTTGGAGACTTAAAAAGTCATGGTGATACATGAATTGTCAACCTCCAATACTCATTTTCTTGTATATTTTATATTGAGGATTGAAAAGTCATGGTGATACATGAATCGTCAATCTCCAATACTCGTTTGCTCGTATATTTTAAATTGGGAATTCGGAAAGTCATGGTGATACATTAATTGTCGATTCTTGATTCGAATTTGTTACCTTTATTAAGTCTGCATTTAGGGTCATTTATTTTACTTTAACTTTTGACAGTAACTGACTCCGCGAAACCAAGCTTTATAAGATTATACTTTGCGCTAAGATATTAACAAAACTAAAACTTTTATAGAATGCCTCCGCTATCTCGCCGTCATCAGAGGAGAGAAGCCTCGCGCAGGCGTAGACAGCAACGTTCCCAGGAAATGGCCGCCGCAATAGCCCAAGCCTTAAACCAAAACAATGCTAACACCTCTGGTTACAACATTAAGTCCTTTAACGCGGGTAACCCTCCAAAGTTCACAGGTCTTGAAGGAGCCACCGTGATGCTCCAGTGGCTTGAGAAAATAGAAAACACTTTCCTCCACACCCAATGCCCCTCAGACAGACGAACCCTGTATGCTTCCAGTGTCCTGGAATCTAGAGCGCTTACAGGTGGAATGGAGTAGCTCATGCGCGTGGCGCAGAAACTGCTTCTAACATGACATGGGAGGAATTCAAGGAAATTCTGACGCGAGAATTCTGCCCTCCCAACGAAGTTAAGCGCCTGGAGGAAGAATTTTGGAACTTGAAGCAATACAGCGGTGAAGCGCGCGAGTACGCGACGCGCTTCCATGAACTAAGCCTGCTTGTCCCTCACCTTGTTACCCCTTCCCGCCGAGCCATAGAGAAATTCCTTGGGGGTCTCCCCATGGAAATTCAAGATTCTGTATGGGCCAGAAACCCAGTAACCCTCTCTGACGCCATCGAGTTGGCCGCTGTGCTCAGCGACAACCATGTCAGAGCAGGAACCCTGTTCCTGCGGGGATCTGAGAAGACCAAACTCACCAAGACTGTTCCTGAACCAACAGAAACCAAACCTGAACCCTCTAACCGTAACAACCTCAAGCGCAGGCGCAAAGCCTATGCGCTTACCAACCCGCCCATTGTCCAGCAACCCATCTACCAACCTCCAGTTTACACGCCTACCCCCCTGACAGCCTACCCAACACCTGTAGTCCACAACTATGCCTTAACCAATCCCGCACTCCCTGCCCCGCCACCTAAGAAACCTTACACAGGAAATCAACCCTTTTGCCCAACCTGTAGACTTCACCACCCAACCCAAACCCCGTGTCGACAATGTAACCGATGTGGCCGTGTTGGTCACTCTGCCGAATACTGTAGAGTCCCTCCCGCCAACCCAATTGCGCAAACACCACCAGTCTACCCGCAGAACCCACAACCAACCTACCAAAACCCACGACCCAGATCGTGCTTTAACTACGGTGATCCCAGTCATTTCCGGAACGCATGCCCGAGACTACAAGTTCAGATTACGCAAGCGAATCCGGTGAACCAGATTTCGAACCAAGTGACACGCGGACGAGCTTTTAACATAACCGCGCACCAAGCGCAAGCGAATAATGACGTAGTTAATGGTACATTTTTGCTTAACGGATTTTATGCTTCTGTACTTTTTGATACTGGCGCCGATCGAAGTTTTATCTCTCGCGCGTTTGAGCAAAAGCTTGCGCGACCGCGCAACGACTTAAAAGAAAATTTTTCAGTTGAATTGGCTAATGGCGAAACTGTTTTAATTAACTCAGTGATTAAAGATTGCACGCTTAACCTTAACGAAAACGATTTTCTGATCGACCTCATCCCCATGCCTCTTGGAAGCTTTGATGTTATCATTGGTATGGACTGGCTCTCGAAGAATCGCGCCGAAGTTATTTGCGCCAAGAAGATGATTCGCATACCTCGAGAAAATGGTGATCTTCATATCTACGGCGAGAAACCCTCCAGTGGTCTTAAACTTATGTCTTGCGCCTAAGCCCGAAGGCTCATGAGGAAAAGGTGTATTGCATTCTTAGCCCATGTGGTTAAACCTGATGAAGGAAAGAAGAAGCTTCGCGATATCCCTGTTGTGCATGATTTTCCTGAAGTTTTTCCTGATGATCTTCCTGGTATCCCTCCCACTCGTGAAGTCGAGTTCCGTATTGATCTTGTCCCTGGTGCTTCCCCCGTAGCTAAATCTCCTTACCGTCTTGCGCCTGCTGAGATGCAAGAATTGGCAAGCCAACTTCAAGAGTTGACTGCTAAAGGATTCATCCGCCCTAGCTCTTCGCCCTGGGGTGCTCCGGTGTTGTTCGTTAAAAAGAAAGATGGATCGTTTGGCATGTGTATTGATTACCGCGAGTTGAACAAACTCACCATTAAAAACCGGTATCCCTTACCGCGTATTGACGACCTCTTTGATCAACTCCAAGGTGCCTCTTGTTTTTCCAAGATTGATCTCCGCTCTGGCTATCACCAGTTGCGCATCCGCAATGAAGATGTTCCGAAGACTGCTTTTCGAACTCGTTATGGCCATTTTGAATTCTTGGTCATGTCCTTCGGTTTAACCAACGCACCCGCCGTTTTCATGGATCTAATGAATCGGGTGTGTAGGCCTTTCTTGGATAAATTCGTGATTGTGTTTATCGATGACGTTCTGATTTATTCTAAGACCAAGGCCGAGCATGAGCAACATCTCCGATTGGTATTGCAAAAGCTTAGAGCCGAGCAGCTCTTTGCCAAGCTTTCCAAGTGTGAATTCTGGTCTGATAAAGTACAGTTTCTTGGCCATGTTGTGAACAAGATGGGTATTCATGTCGACCCATCCAAAATTGAAGCAATCAAGAACTGGATTACGCCGACCACTCCTTCCGAGATCCGTTCCTTTCTGGGCTTAGCTGGTTATTACCGGCGCTTCATTTCGAACTTCTCGAAGATCGCTTTGCCTTTAACAGCTCTAACGCACAAAGGTAAACCGTATATTTGGGGCTCGAAGCAAGAAGAAGCATTTCTAACGCTCAAGCGTTTGTTGTGTGAAGCTCCTGTTCTTGCGCTACCTGAGGGTAATGAAGATTTTGTCGTGTACTGCGATGCCTCCAACCAAGGTCTCGGTTGTGTTCTTATGCAACGAGGCAAGGTTATCGCTTACGCATCGAGGCAACTTAAGGTTCATGAAAAGAATTATACAACTCACGATCTCGAACTTGGTGCAGTTGTTTTTGCCTTGAAGATCTGGAGACACTACCTTTATGGTACTAAGTGTGTCCTCTACACTGACCATAAAAGCCTTCAGCATATCTTTGATCAGAAGGAACTTAACATGAGGCAACGCCGATGGAACGAACTCATCAGCGATTACGATTGTGAGATCCGGTATCATCCTGGTAAGGCTAATGTGGTAGCCGATGCGCTCAGCCGAAAAACCCTGCCAGCTTAACTGTATCTTGCCGCGCACGCAGCTTCACTTCGCGCCGATCCAAAGCAACCTTGAATCGCGCATTCGTGACGCGCAGCGCGCATCCATCAGTAATGGTAACCTTCGCGCCGAGTTAGCGTGTGGCGCGGAAGCGCATTTTGTGCCCAGTCTGAGTGGAATTCTCTGCTATCTTAATCGCATCTGGATTCCCTTTGATGAGAATCTTCGCGCTGATATCCTGAGTGAAGCGCATAAATCTCGGTATTCTATTCATCCCGGCGCTGATAAGATGTACAAGGATTTGCGCATTACTTATTGGTGGCCCGGTATGAAAAAGGATATTGCTGTGTTCGTAGCTAAATGCCTGACTTGTTCTAAGGTAAAAGCTGAACACTAACGCCCATCTGGTTTGCTCGAACAACCAGAAATTCCTACGTGGAAATGGGAAGGTATAGCGATGGACTTTATTACCAAGTTACCTTTGACAGCAAGCAAACATGATAGCATTTGGGTAATAGTGGATCGTTTGACTAAGTCTGCTCACTTCCTGCCCATTCGTGAAAACTACCGTGTTGAGCATCTCGCGCAGCTTTATGTCAAAGAGATTGTCTGCCGCCATGGTACTCCTTTGAGCATCATATCCGATCACGATGGCCGTTTTATATCTCGCTTTTGGAAATCTCTCCAATCTGCGCTAGGAACTCGCTTGGACATGAGTACGGCATATCATCCTCAGACTGACGGTCAGTCTGAGCGAACTATTCAAACTCTTGAGGATATGCTCCGATCTTGTGTTCTTGATTTTGGAGGTAATTGGGATTCGCACCTGCCTTTGATCGAGTTCTCTTATAATAACAGCTATCATTCCAGTATCGGTATGGCCCCATTTGAAGCACTTTACGGTCGTAAGTGCCGCTCCCCGATTTGTTGGAGCGAAGTGGGTGAAGCTCAAATCACAGGACCCGAACTTGTTCAAGAGACAACCGATAAAATCGCCAAGATCCGTGATCATCTGCTGACTGCCAGAAGCCGACAGAAGAGTTACGCAGATCGTAGGCGGAAGCCTCTCGAATTTCAAGTTGGTGATCTTGTTCTCCTCAAAGTGTCGCCCTGGAAGGGTGTTGTCCGCTTTGGGAAGAAAGGTAAGCTTGCTCCTCGATATGTTGGACCATTTAAGATTCTCGCGCGTGTAGGAAAAGTTGCCTACAGACTTGACCTGCCGCCCGCGCTCAGTAATGTGCATCCAACGTTCCATGTATCCAATCTCAAGAAGTGTTTAGCTGACGAGAACCTTCACATTCCACTCGATGAAGTTCAAGTTGATGAATCTATGCATTTCGTTGAGAAGCCTGTTGAGATTATGGATCGCGAGGTTAAGCAAACCAAGCGCAGTCGCATCCCCATCGTGAAAGTTCGCTGGGAGTCCAAGCGCGGAGCCGAGTTTACATGGGAAAGGGAAGATCAAATGAAGATCAAGTACCCGCACCTGTTCTCTGCGCAACCTAATTCGAGATAAATTTCGGGACGAAATTTCTTAAAGTAGGGGAGACTGTGACATCTGCCCGATCCGACCCGACCCAGGTACCCGTTTCTCTGCCCGATCTCTTTCTTTTATGATTTAATATTTATTTATACTTATATTTTACTTTTAATAATAATAATATATTTTCCTTCCCGCCTCTTTCTCTCTCTTTCTTTCCGCCGTCTCGTCCCTCTTCTTCTCTCTTTCCGCCTTCTTTTCCCTCTTGTCGCCGTCCCGCCCTTAAGCCTTGTTTCCTTCTTTTTCTCCTCTCCTTGTCCTTTGTTTCTTCCCGCCTAAGGTTGTCTGCGCAGCTCCACGCGCCAGACTCCTTACAAGGAAGCCTGCGTGAAGACCACCTGTTACTGCGATACGCGAGACGAACTGTCCCCGCAGCGCGCTAAGGATTTTAGTTCTTCCCGCGGCGCGCTATGGATACCGTTCTTCCCGCGACGCGCTAAGGAATATAGTTCTTCTCGCGACGCGCTTAGAATTGAAGTTCTTCCCGCGACGCGCTTAGAAATGTAGTTCTTTCCGCGGCGCGCAAAGGTTGGTTCTGTCTGCCTTCGCGCTCGCGCTCTCTTGACCTTCTGTGTCTGCCTTCGCGCTCCAGCTTTCTCGCGCTATGTCTTGAGTCTTTTCTTCTGTTTTGTCCAGCCGTTTGCTTTTGTGTTGTCTTATCTTTTGTGCTGTTGACCTAACCTGTCTTATGTCTGAAAAGTTACTTTCGGCGCAGCATGCGCACCAACCCCATTGGTTGGCAGAAAAAGTGACTGACATTATCTTTGGAGATCTGCTTTTTCCATGCCTGACCAGTACCTTTATCTGACCCTCCCATGCCTGTTTACTGTTCCCTGTCAGCTTTATCTTGCCCCCTGCAGCTGCCATATCTTTTGATATCTTTTGCTTTTGGAATCTTTTGCTTTTTGAGATCTTTTCCCCTTTTTCTAGGGATTGTGTTCCCTAGGGTTTCTCTATAAATAATAATGTTATTTTCCTAACACCACACACACAAAACACTTAATCTCTCCTATCCTCTCTTGCTCCTTGCTCTCTCTGCCGTCTTCCTCTCTGCCTCCGTCTTCCTCCCTGTTCTGCCCTGCTTTTCCGGTAATATATATTATATATAATAACTTACTTATTAATTATGCTAACTTGTAATCAAGACTTAAAACAAATCATTAAAACAATAATCTTGTTTATAGGTTAACTTGTGCTTGTTTAAAGTTGGTTCTTGCTTTATCTTTCACCGCATCTTTATCAAGTGAGTAATCTCGTACCTAATCCCTTTTTATTTTTAATGTTTTGGGATGTTCATGTGTTCATACAAACTTAGAGTCTTAAACTTGTTTATGAATTTTAGTCGCGCAGTATCCCATGTGTTGAGGACGTTTACTTGGCTGTTTATTTGTATGTGTGTCATTAACCGCTTTGTTCGGCCTATTCCGAAGTTTTCATGGATCCATTAGATGAACACGGGAGACCTATCGTTTACGGTTTTCTTTGTTTACACTTGCACAGATGTTTTCTCGTTTTTGTGCTCATTTGGGAGCACGGATTGAACTATGAACTATGAGCTATGATCTATTTAGGCTTGATCACAATCTGATTACACCCTTGTTAAACCAGACATACACGTGTTGCGCGCAGTTTTATTGTTATCTATGTATTGTATTAAACTTGATTTCTCACCAACACGCAAGTGTTTGACGTTTATTTTAACACATGTTCAGGTTTGCAGTAGCTGTTTTGGAGCTTGTGGACACGTAGGACGTTTTTACTTTTGGACCTAGATTAAAATGTATCAAGACATGTTATTGTTGTTCGAATATTTTGCCTTATAATATAATGATTTATGTTGATTTATGTTATCTTGTTTACTTTGCGGGTGCGCGAATGAATGTATTTATTAAATATTGACACCCAATAGTGTCACGAGTAATGAAACAATATGTGGCGCCCCGATGTATAATCCGCCTTTGGTCGGGGTGTTACAGTTAAATAGCATTTATGTCGTTATTTGACCTAGAAACACAAAAAAAACGCATGCCAGAACCAAAGATCATGGGAGGTCGCTACCTCAAGTATATTACTGGGCTGGGGTGATCACCTAGGTGGAACTATCCTCACCAGGCCATAGGACACATATCCCATCCAACATGCGTACAGTCGATGCTACCGAGCATTCTAGGGAAACCATGTTTTTCACCGTGCACCTCGTATATGCGTCCAATATCATACAAAGTTGGTTTGCGCAAATATCTCCGTGAGTAAATCGATATGAACCCTATGTATAAACATTTTCAAGTAAACCTCAGAAAATATATAAAATATAACTAAACGAAACATATATATATATATGTATACCTTGATAGAAAAAATAAAGTGAGTCTCGCGAAACTTTTTCAGACATTTCTAGGTATTTATCCATTGCGTCTGACAAAATTTCATACGCCAGTTGACGAATTGTTGTTGTACATTTTTGGATGGTCGTCAAACACGGTCTATGTCTTGCATCTTCTCTTTGTTGAAAAAAAATACCGATCTGACAAATCATTTCATGAATAGTTATCTACTCATTCAAAACGACGCCTAAAATGTTCTTCGTCATAAACGGGATTGGGCTAAAATAGTGACGTACCAAGGTTTCATTAGCGCCCACTCGATCACGAAGAAGAAGTGGTTGTCTTGTAAGTCTTTTTCGTCCTAGAAAACGTTCAACCAACAGGTTAACTATTACTCTCCCGGCTTCAAAAATAAGGTCCTCCTCCTCCGAAGAGTCGGATGAAGAAAAAGAATTCCACTGCATTTTTGGTTTGCAATTGGGTGTATAAGAGAGAATGAGTAGAATGATTGGGTATTTTTTTGTATTTGTTTTTTGGTGTGTGATGGTGCTTATATAGGTATTTACAGAAAAAAAACAGTAAATCCGACGGTCCAATTCCCAAAACATTCCCCTTCCAACGATCACTTTAGCCAAATTTGACAACCTTGCGCCGGCTAGCACCAGAGCGCTCGCATCAATTCGTTGTGGTGTTCACGAGTTGATGTGGCTCGCAGCGCCACTCGTGAGCTCGTTGAAGCCATCGCAATGGATACATAAGTTATTTTAAAAATCAATCCCAAACATGCGTTTAATCATCAAACAATAATTTTCACGGGTAATAGGTCTCACCAAACACGGATAGCCATTAAACGAGTTATGACATCTCACTTGTTTGTGAAACCCCTTAATTTTCAAAAAGATAATTTCCGCGGGTCGCGGGTCTCACCAAACCCGGATAGCCCTTAAACGGGTTATAACATCTCATTTATTTGTGAAACTCTTTTATTATCAAACCCTAATGTAATTTCTCTTCTCTACATATTCTCCGTTGCTAGTCTATCATCTCTATCACCTGTTAACTTCTTATTACCACCTACCATCGTCAACCTACCGTCTCATGCATCAACCACCATCGTCACCTACATCAACCGCCCACTTTGTTTGTTGGATTTCTCATGTATCTCTAAATGAACACCAATTAATTGGCAATCGGTTCAGATTTGGTCGTCCCTTACCTCCTCTTTTATTTATGAAATCCTATCTGGGTCAACCCGTTTTCATTTTCATCACTCATACCACCACCACCATCATGCCAAGCTTGATTACAGACCTAGAACAGTTGTTGCTGGTGGTAGATTAGTATCATACTATGCTATCTTGAATTTATAAAAGCATGCATGATTTAGTTTTTGAGGTATATACTATGTAATACAAACCCAGGTTAAGATAAAATTAAAATCGAATAAAATATATTCACAATATTAGAAACGAAAAAAGTAAAATGCTCATCTTAATTGAAGGAACCAAATGTTAAAAAATATAATAAACGCTACAAATTAATATATGCATATTAAATCAAAAACAAAACTTCGTGGAAAAATAAAACAAATCATTACAAAAAAAATAACAAAACAAAAAACATAGAAACCTTTATTAACCCCAATAACGTGGGGGCTAAAACTAGTTATTATATCTTTCGATCTTGATCCTCGGCTTGCTTGGTTTCTTCTTACTTTATTTTTCTCAAAAGAGTATTGGTGAAAAAACTATTTACCAATATATTGTTCATTGAGAAATATTTACCAAAATAGTGTTGTTGGCTAGCCTTTTGTTTCTCACCCCTATTTTTATTGGATAGCTAAGATGGATCCATGTCATGTCTTTATTTTCTTTTTATTTAAAAAATATAGTGTAAATATCAATCTAATAAATTAATACTCCATTTACAAGTTAGTATACGTCTATTCATTTTTCTTGTTTTCTTTTTGGAATTCATACTAACAAAACTTATCCAGTTAAGCACTATAATTTTTAATAAACCTATATTACTAATGAAATCTATATTTTAAAAAAAATAATAAAAAGAAGCAACTATTTTTAATACATTTTAAAAGTAAAAAAAAAAGCTATTTTGATGAAATCTCTAAAAAATTCCCTGTTTGCACTCTGAATTTTTTAATAATTTAATAAGACATGTATTAAAAAACTAGTTTTAATTTTTTTTTAAGATTTATAAGAAATATAAGTTATTTTGGAAATTCAAACAAATAAACATGTATTTAAATATTCATAAACCAAATCATGAGTTTCAAATTTTTATATTTATAACATTTTTTTTCCAATTCATCGATTTTATTAAGAGCTCATCCCATTGAACATTGAAATATTATATAAACCTATATTTTGAATATAACAAATATTTTAAAAAAAAATCAGTCTTTGATATTTTTTATGAATTAAATCAAATAAAAACTATTTTGGAAAAAAGATTACAAACGTGTATTAAAAGATACACAAATCAAATCATGATCTTTTATTGTAAAATATTTATATTTGTATAAGCTTTTTTAGGTTAATAGTGTCCAATAAAATAAATAATTTAGTTAAAAAAAGTTTATTGCCTAAACATGTACTTTTGATTTAAAAAATATTATACGTACATTAAAAATGATGTTCAGAGTTCAATAAAACAACAATATTTTAGAAGATAGTGAAGTTTTATAGAATGAAACTATAAAACACCCTTTATAGTAAACTATATTAGGTTTTTATTTTATACATGATGATGCGATATAAATTTATAAAGAAACAAGGAGCACGTATATTTGTAATGTGTAAAAATGTTATATATTTACTTATTTAGATAGATATTAACAAAATATGTTTTAAATAAAAAGAAAATAAAAATATGACATAGGTCCATCTTAACTATCCAATAAGAGTAGGGATGAGAAACAAAAAGCTAGTCTACAATACTATTTTGGTAAATATTTCTCAATGCACACCATTTTAGTAAATAGTTTTTTCACCAACACTCTTTTAAGAAAAAAAACTCAGATTTCAATTATATAAGGCCCTAGGTTGCCTAGAATTTTAGGTAGCTTTCTTTCGAGATATATTTTGACTTATTTGAGGTGCTAGCTTCTCTCTTGCTTTTTCATCTTTCCCGAACAACAGTCAATCCCTAATGACCCAAACTCAAAGCCTCAAACCCTTAATAAGTAAGTAACCCAAATTTAATCCTATGACTTAACCTCTTTTAATAATATACTTATTATAATTCAAACTCAAATATACTATAACTAGCTTTATCCCTTATATTACAAGGTTATTTTACATTTTTTGTTTATAATATTTATATATTTTTTTGAATTTTAATTTTATTTAAAAAAATTAATAATATACTAAAAGAGTTTCGCATATATACGTTTAAATTTAATCCTATGACTTAACCTCTTTAAATAATATATTTATTACAATTCAAACTCAAATATATTATAACTAACTTTTATCCCCCGTATTACGGGGTTATTTTATATTATTCGTTTCTTATATTTATATATTTTTTTGAATTTTAATTTTATTTATTGTAAGAAAGTTAATAATATATTTAGGGTTTGATGATGAAAGACAAATTATTGAGATGTTAAAAACGGTTTAAAAGCTATTTGGGTTTGGTGAGACTCATGACCTCTTATTCTTTTTAAATACAAAATTATTTCTTAATTATAAACATATATATATATATATATATATATATATATATTTAAATATGATATAAATATTTAGTATATCCTTATTTTATAGTATTTTCATATTAAATATTTGGCAAGAGTAGATTTTAATTTAATGAGATGTTATAACCGTTTAAGGAATATGGTTTAGTGAGACTCATACACATGAACTCGGCTCAAATGCATTATTATATCATTCATTTACAAATAAAGCAATCTGGGTGGCTTTAGAAGAGGCGAGGAACAACCAAAGAACTTTTAAAGATTTCGTTTATATATATTTAAGATTAGGATTTGTTAGTGCATCATCTGGTGTCCACGGCAGAGATCGAATAGGCTAGGGGTAGTTTAGTCATTACCTTATGATTGTTAATATGGCCCATTAATGGAGTCCATTCGCTTAGACTATGCCACACACCTAATATGTAGGCCTAGGCATGTTCAAAACGGTTTGGGAGTAGCAACCGGAACCGGTTCCTAACCGGTTCCTATATTCAAAACCCCCTTTTAAACCGGCTCCAGGCTCGAACCGGTTATGGAACCGAACCGGTTCTCCCACCCTCGGACCCCTAACCTATCTAACCGGTTCTTACCGGTTCCTAACCCGGTTCCTGTACCGTAACCGGTTCCAACCAGTTACAGTGTAAAATTTTTTTATTTTTTTTCGTTTTTCGTTTGCGATTTGGATTCTAAACTACGATTCGTATTTGTATAACATGAAAAATAAAAAAAACAATTAACATAAAAATAAACAATTAACTGATGAAGAAAAGACAACTACTGAAGATGTTTGCCACTGAAGACAACTACTGAAGGTTGCCACTGAAGACAACTACTGAAGGTTGCCACTGATGACAAGTTGACAACTACTGAAGGTTGTCACTGATGACAACTACTGAAGGTTGCCACTGATGACAACTACTGAAGGTTGCCACTGATCACAACTACTGAAGACTGCCACTCCTCAACAGTGGGAAAGCTGCCACTGAATACTCATCAGTGGGGACAGTCATCAGTTGAATCAGTGGGAAAGCTGCCACTGATGACAACTACTGAAGGTTACCACTGATGAGGAATACTCATCAGTGGGAACATTCATCAGTTGCAGAGTTTGTTGTCACTGATGCAAAATATGAATTAGTGACACATCAGTTGCAGAGTTTCATCAGTTGGAACATCATCAGTTAAATATGTAACCATTGTACAATGTAAACTTGTTCATTGGATTTGCAATACAAGTGCATTTAGTTTTTTTTTTTCGTTTTTCGTTTGCGATTTGGATTCTAAACTACGATTCGTATTTGTATAGCATGAAAAATAAACAAAACAATTAACATAAAATTCATTCTATTTACTTTAAGAAGTTCAAAAAAAAAAGGTTACATGTTTTAAAATCTTCAAAAACAAACTAACAAAACATTAAACTTATAAATATAAAGTTGTGACATATTATTTCTAGAAAAGCCTTCTTGTTCGTCGTAATTATTGAGCGGCGACTTCTTCCTCGGAATTACTTGTAGAAATGCCTTCTTGTTCGTCGTGCACTCGAACATCAAGTGGTGTTTCATCTTCGAGAGTGGTTACGTGTTGAATACGATCGATTGAGTCCAAGTGATCCTTTAAGCAAATGTACATCTCCACCGACTCCGAATTTAGTCTTGTTCTTCTCACCGATATTACCATGCCACTAAGAGAAAAAGCGGATTCCGAAGCTACCGTAGAAGCTTGGACGGTTAGTAAATCACGGGCCATGGTGGCAAGAATCGGAAACTCGGTTTCCTTTACCTTCCACCAAGCCAAAACATCAAAAGTGCCATATTCCTCTTCGGATAAACCGGTAGAGTAATCATTTGCACTATACCTTCCTAGTTCGCTTGAAGGGGTGTTACCCCTTTTTTATTTTTAGCCGTTACGTTGCGAACGGTGTTCATAAGGCTAATCATGGGATCTCGTACTCTAGTAGCACTTGAACTTGATGAAGACCCCCCCGGCATAGGCATATGTATGTTTGACCCATATTTATTTAAATAAAAGTCATACATAAATTTAAAATTCAAGTTAAAATCATTTTTTGCCTCTGTTGAAAAGTTTGGGTCAACTTCATGCATATCTAAGGCTGAAAAAATTTCGTCTATCACACATTCAACCCCCGTAACATTTAACATTGGGTTTAAAGCGGCGGCGCAAGTAAAAACCGGTGGCAATTCAAGAAAGTATTTTTTTAATTTAAACTTCATTGGTAATATGATGTTTGAAAACATTGGACTTTTATTTTCAAATTCTTTAAGATTGTTAACGATTAAAAATAACTCCGAAAGAACCAAGGGACTTGTCGGATAATACGTTCCCGATAGTTTCGTAGTTGATGTTTTAAAAACTTCAAGAAAAGTCGATAAGTCATTGATAATTTCCCATTTCTCATTTGAAAAGGGGATTGCCAAATCATTCTCGGCAAGACTAGAATGAAACATTTGTAAAGTTTCTCTTTGTTTCAAAGCACTTTGAAACATTATGCAAGTGGAATTCCATCGATGAGGTACATCCCAATTAGCTCCCAAATCTTTTCTTCCCGTATCTTTACAAAATTTTCTATATTCCATTTGTCTTTTTTTACTTTTCTTAAAAACTTCATGTATCATTAGTCTAAAATCGTTTATAACCGATGTAACCTCATCCGAAGCAAGTCCGTCTTGCACGATTAAATTAATAATATGTGCAACACACCTTGAGTGAAAAAATACACCATTGCAAATCGGCGTATATTTTAATTTTAATTTATCAACCGCCGATGTATTATTCGACGCGTTATCAAATGCCATTGAAAATATTTTATTTTCTAGTTTATAAGTTTTTATAACATAATCTAAAATTTCAAACAAATTATCTCCCGTATGTGGATACTCAAAGAGTTCGAAAGCAATGGTGTGTTTCATCATTTCCCACGATGACGGGTCTACCCAATGAGCGGTGACACAAAGATAAGATTCGGGTAGACCATGTGGAGCCGACCAAACATCACTAGTTAAGTTTATTCCCGTATTTATATTTTCAAAATATGCAATTAGTACCTCTTTGGCCTTCTTCCACAATTTTAAACAATAACATTTAAGAGTATGACGATTTACGTGAGTGTATTGTGGTTGAAGCGTATCTCGAATCATGGCGGTTAAGCGAGGGTTGTCGAAGTGGCTAAACGGCAAAGCTTCTTGAATCACAAACTTCGCCATACGATCTTGAACTCGATCAATTTGGTATGTAAATATTCCGCCTTCACTATCCATTTGCGTTTGTTGCGAATCGACGTTCTTTTTCAACGCCTTTCAATACGGTTTTTCGATGTGTTTTGTAAGGCCCCGAACCCGGTAGCCCTACTTTAGCGTCGGATTTACTCATAAACACAGTTCTTCAAATCAGAGTTTATTAAAACTTTTCGCGGAATATAAAACATCAATCATTTGTTACAAAACGTTAAACCTTTTCTTTGATACCATATCACAAAACTTTATATTTAAAACATCTTTACTTCTTTCTTCAGATGCCAGCCGTTCAATCCATGCCGTGTGTCATCCTCATGCTAACTCTGTAATCAGCTCACCTGCGTGCATACTAAAAGTCAGCTACGCTGAGTGAGTTCTAGTTAATCGAACGCCATACAATACATACACATACATACATATCCGTAGATACATATCCATACTTCACTAGTTACCCTTCTGTTCTACATACATACTTGCTACCATACATACATACATATCTACAATCACTAACCTCAGTCTACCGAGAGTACGTTCATAGTTCACCGTCTATACCTGTACTCAAGGTCGTGAACACGTACAAGGTTCGCAGTCCTTACCTATGTTCACCATTTATGGTACGTACAAGGATCGCGGTCCTTCCCTATACCATAGTACATCCACAACACGTACAAGGTTCGCAGTCCTTCCCTATGTTGCAACCTAATTCATAGCACGTACGAGGTTCGCAGTCCTCCCCTATGCTACAAAATACAACTACAGCACGTATAAGGTCCACAGTCCTTTCCTATGCTGATGCCTATCTATAATACGTATAAGGTCCGCAGTCCTTAACTACGTTGTCGTCTATTATCTGTAACACGTATAAGGCCCACCGTCCCTATCTACGTTTACATCTATCATCTACTTTACGTATAAGGCCCGCAGTCCTTAACTACGTTTACATCTATCATCTACTTTACGTATAAGGCCCGCAGTCCTTAACTACGCCATCACCAGCCGAGTCTATGTCCGACAAAAGCTAGAGGGATTTGCCATCCTAACTTACTATGTCGAACGTAGAACTCACATACCATTCGTGTACCTGTATACACCTACTTCACATATACAATAATTACATCATAGCATAAGAACACCCTAGGCGTTCTTTACATCATTCATTTAACAACCATACCTCTTGTCGATACGTGCAATATCCGAAGATCGTTCACGCCCCGACAAGTATTCATTTGTAATGTTCATACATCTTCGATGTATGATATTTGTACCTTTATTTTTGACCTGACAGTACGCGCAATATCCGAAGATCGTTCGCGTACCGACAAGCAACCATTCATATCCATCACATATATCACATATGGCATACACTTATCACCTAGGATAAATGTATTAACAACACATCGAGTATGCACACAGCCCCGAAAACATAACACATAAATGGGGCTAGAAACTCACCTGAATACTGTTACGCTCTCCGTTAATAGTTATTCCCCTCTTGAGCTGTGCACGGCTAACTGTATAATATTTACACGCATCAATTAGCTACTACTACTTATGTTGCGTTTCTATCTTTATATGACCCACAACGAACGGGGGTCCGGGGGCAGCGCCCCTGGTAGCGGGGTTCTAGGGGCGGCAGCCCCTAGCGGGGTCCAAGGGGCAGAGCCCCTGGCTGGGGTTAAGCTGCCAGGTCAGCTTGGAAAAATTTTATTTTCGATAACTGCCTTAACACATTTTCCATTAGGTTTTTAATTTATTTTATAAACGAACTTCACTTCAGGCGAAGTTAAACCTTAGGCGAACTTGGCTTCAGGCGAAGTTAAACCTTAGGCGAACTTGGCTTCAGGCGAAGTTATACCTTAGGCGAACTTGGCTTCAGGCGAAGTTAAACCTTAGGCGAACTTGGCTTCAGGCGAAGTTATACCTTAGGCGAACTTGGCTTCAGGCGAAGTTATACCTTAAGCGAACTTGGCTTCAGGCGAAGTTAAACCTTAGGCGAACTTGGCTTCAGGCGAAGTTATACCTTAGGCGAACTTGGCTTCAGGCGAAGTTAAACCTTAGGCGAACTTGGCTTCAGGCGAAGTTATACCTTAGGCGAAGTTACGCTTGAAGGCGAAGTTACGCTTGAAGGCGAAGTTCATCAGGCGAACTTGATCTTGCAGGCGAAGTTGTCGCGCTGCAGATCTGTTTGCCCATAACTCCTTCGTTTCTTAGCCAAATAACTCGATTTTGGTACCCACGGAACCGTATGATCGGCGCCTACAAACCCCAACCATCAAATCGGCCTAAAATCGACGTTTTAGGGGTCCGATTTGGGCAGTTGGGTTTCGGGTCCGGTTAACCCATCCAATCCTAACCATTTTCAGTAATAATAGCTTTGTTAGATTAGTTCTTACCTTACCAACTCAGATCTATCAACAAATCTCGGGTCTCGGCTTCGAATCTAGATCGGTTAGAATGTGTGTGTTTTGAGGGTGTAAGGAGTGTGTGTTAGGGAGTTTGGTGAGAAATGAGATATTTTGGGATTTTGGGGGTATTTATATCCCTGAAATCCCATTCTCATTTAACCTATCTCAATTAACCCAAGTCCATAACCCACTTCCATTATCCGACACTAGCCCGACCCATACCAACTCCTATTCTTTTATTTATTTCCTGATAACCCGAGTAAACTTCCCATCTATTAATAAGTAATATAATTAATATTACCTTTGAAATTTCGGGATGTTACATGTTTCTTCAAATTTGAATTCGAAAGTGGGTTTAAATAAAACCCACAAAACTTGCACCGAGCCTTCAATGAATGGTCACTCAATTCAACCAAATCCTAATTGCACCAAATCTCTTGATTACGATTATGAGGTACAATACGAACGAAACTTGGTTCGGCGTTGGAACCTTGACCAACCGATGATTGTGAGGCAGCCATAACAACAAATATGAATATAGAAGAAGAGAAAACAAGAGATTAGAGAACTCAAAACGTTGTAATAGCGTTTTTTTGTATTTTTTTGCGTTCGGGTTTGCGTTTTGAGTGTTGTGATGAACTCATGACACCAAATACAGTGGGGTGCTTGGGGGAGCCAAAAAACGGCTATTTTTGACCCCAACGGTCAAAAAACGGCCAAAAAAACGATTTTCAACGGCTATATTCAATCCAACGGCTAGAACCGGTTAGGAACCGTTTCCGGATGGTTCGGTTCCAGAACCGGTTCCGGTTCGGTTCCGGTTCCTACCCGCCCCCACTCAGAAATGCAAGAACCGGTCACGGATCATCGGGTTGAATCAGATAGGGTCCGGTTCCTACAAAAAACGGGTAGAAACCGGTTCGGGTCCGGTTCGGGTCCACCGGTTCGGTTCCAGGAACCGGTTTCGTTGAACATCTCTATGTAGGCCTATTGTAGCCCATGCGCTAGCCTAGGAGCCCATACGCTTTGATTTTAGCGTATGGAGGCTCACTCGTTAAATATAGAGCCCATTCGTTGAGGAATTCAACGAATGGGAATCCATTCGCTTATGGGAACGCTGCA
The DNA here is from genome assembly GCF_021521415.1 of Bidens hawaiensis. NCBI lineage: Eukaryota > Viridiplantae > Streptophyta > Magnoliopsida > Asterales > Asteraceae > Bidens > Bidens hawaiensis. The sequence continues at coordinate 89,498 of NW_027493286.1, read as the reverse complement.
TTCCCTTGTTATGTCAGCAAATGAGGATTGGGCCTATAAATAAGTTGTCCAAACAAACGGGCTTAGAGTTTTGGCCTTATTCTTCAACGAGTACCGTTACCATGTCGAAATCTCTCTAGAATGAGAGGCCTTCTCAAGGTGCAAATCGAGGTGGATCGAGCTTAACCGTATGTATGCATGCATGCATGTACAAGATCTTGTAATCATTCGGTTATTATTAATGAAACAATCTTTCGGCTCGATTGTCGTTCTGTTGTGTCTCGTATATCATGGTGTATCACAATTGTGACTAGCTCCTGGCGTAGAATGTTTTCACAAGATTTTAGGTAGCTTTTTTCGAGATATATTTTGACTTATTTGAGGTGCTAGCTTGTCTCTTATTCTTCTTCTTACCAAACTGTAGTTAATCCCTAATGACTTATAAGCCTCAAACCCTTGATGAATAAGTAACCCAAATTTAATCATATGACTAAACCCATTTTAATAATATACTTATCATAATTCAAACTCAAATATACTATTTAAAATAAACTAAACTTTGTAGCTTTAACTCTTCAACTTTCTTCTAAATCATTTCAAAACTTTCTTTTAACTCATCTTAAAAGTAAATTTTAACATTTTGTTAGGAGTATGTACGTTTCTCATTACATGATATTAAATGTGTAAATTAAATTATGTTTATACAATAAAAAGGTTAAACACAAACATTTTTAAGTCCATAATATAAACAAATTACACTGCCAATGGGGTTGGTGGCCATTTGTAGGGATGACAAGAAACAAAAAAAAAATTAATGATCCAAAATCAAAAAATCTTAACCGAAAAAGTCGAACGGAAACAAAAACCACAGTTTGGTTTTATGTTTTCGTAAAAATTGAACTAACGATTCAGTTTTGGTTTTGCATATAACAAAAACCGAACCGAATCTCTAGATTTTTATTGTATTAGTTTTCATTTTAAGTAATTTATAAGAATTTAATATATATGTAACTCAAATCATTTTGGCAAAATGTATAATAGTCTATTAGTTAATGATTAACAAAATTATTTCTACCTGGATTCAATAATTAAGAAAAACTTTCTTTTAGGCCTAAATGTTTGAAGGCTCAAATGGTAAAACCCTAAAATCAACCGAAATCAAATCGAAAACCTAAACTGAAATCCAAAAAACTGAAACCGAATGATTGTAAAATTCCAAAAACCAAAGTTTTGTTTTTGGTTTGGTTTTACTCAAAACCGCACCACACACCCCTAACCCTTTGGTAAATTCAGTCCTTAATAACACTAGTAGGTTAGTAGACTTGGGTTCAAGTCCTCATGACATTATTTTGCCGTTAAAAGAAGAAAGAATTACACTAAATAGCTTATATATAATTCATAAAAAAGTGCTAAATCATGCCTAGGGTATAGTTGTTTTTGCGATTTTAATCCAAAATCTTTTTTTTGTGCATGCCTTGAGGTTTACCAATTGTTGCCAATGTCTTCCAAATCGTTAACACCGTTTAATTTCATTTTTAAGCTAAGGGTAAATACGTCAATTCGGTTTATTTAATATTATGAATTTTTTTAATGTTTTACAAAGTTAAGGGGTTAAGATTAAATGCTTTACAAAGCTAAGGGGTTAAGATGAAAAAAATTGTGTCTTCATAGTTTCCCCAACCTCGTATTTCCGACACAAACTCCGGCCCCATCCAGCAACTCCAGCGAGCCTTAAACGTTCGAATCAAGACATGATATCAATTAACAAATTACACCTCTTGACTCAAAACTCGAAACTAAACAAGATTGATTTGAACCTTCAAACATTTTATAATTGTTACAATTAATCAATTGGAAGTTAAAAGAAAATCGGGAAACCATGTTTGAGCCTATCAATATCGACTCCACCACACTCGTTTCGAGACACACCTCACTCGTAGCCTGTTACCGGACTTCGCTGCAAGCTTTCCGGCCAAGCTCAGCCATTGAGTGCAGCACCGTTTGGAGGTAAGTTTAATGTCGATATACTCGTTTCCATTTACTTATTCAAAGCCTTATGATCCTAACCATCTTATTTTACTTTTGTACTTGAAATTTTAAATTAAAATTGTGAAGGTTGATTCTAGGGTTCAACCGGAATGAAGAGATGAGCCATTTTTATCATTGTTTTTTTATTTTTAATCTAGGAGCATCCCAAGTTGGTCGGAGAAGTTGGTGGTAGTGATGCTCGGAGAAGGTGGAGGCGGTGATTGTGGCCAGAGAAGGTGGTGGTCGTTGGATTTATGGTTTTGTAATAATAATAACTAGGGTATAGACCCGCGTGTGGAACAACATGTCACTAAAAATAATCAAGTTAAACATCAATTTAAATAAACATAATACTTCTTCAACGATTCGTATCAAAATGTTATAGATTTACATTGTCTTTATATTAAAACTTCAAAATTACAAGAAGTTAATTTAAAGCGAACAACCAAAACACATTAACAAAATAACTAATAATGTTCATTGATATTAAACCATCATGAACATCATCAAAAAAATATACCAAAAGAAAATTCATTTTCCTAAGACACCTGAAAAATTTATACAAAACAATAGCAGATTAAATAAAATATAAATCTAACATAACAACAGGTTTAATAATTAGTAACATATAAATAACAAAATCAATATTGACAACCATAAAATTTCATAAATAACATATTAAAGAAAACAAATATTTAACGTTAAGATGGCCTAACAAAAATATTAAAGAGTAAGATTGTCTACATAAAACGCTAATAGTTACACAAACTTATCTATATTAGCAAAGTCATGAAAATGTTTAAATCGTATTATCCTAGCATGAACTTCAAAATTTTCCGTCCAAAAACAAAAACATTTTGCTTTAGAATCTAAAAAACAAAACAAACCATGCAACCTGATTAAGTATTAAACTAAAATTAAGTATAAACTAAAATGTTAACGTATGTCATAATGAGTTTATATTAACATTAATATCTAGAAGATTATGTAAAACTAAAAAAAATGTGTGAATGTAACAATTAGCATATAAATATAGACAATCATAAAATTTCACAAGAAAACATTTTAGAAAATCATAAATTTTAACATAATTATATAACCACAATCTTAAAATTCAGATGCTTTTAAAAAAATGTAACAAACTGGCCATCAAAATCATAATATTTTTTCACTATCATATTAACAAACACACATATTAAACATAAGTTAGGATAGTACCCGTGTTACATACGGTGGAACATATTTAAAAACATAATATATATGTAACATCATATAAATTTAATGAAATGCAAATATTGTACTTATAAATAAATGATTATTTTACATGAATTATAAGATATCATAACTTATTTGAATCAAATACAAAAACATACAAAGTGTAAGGCCCCGAACCCGGTGACCCTACTTTAGCGTCGGATTTACTCATAAACACAGTTCTTCAAATCAGAGTTTATTAAAACTTTTCGCGGAATATAAAACATCAATCATTTGTTACAAAACATTAAATCTTTTCTTTGATGCCATAACACAAAACTTTATATTTAAAACATCTTTACTTCTTTCTTCAGATGCCAGCCGTTCAATCCATGCCGTGTGTCATCCTCATGCTAACTCTATAATCAGCTCACCTGCGTGCATACTAAAAGTCAGCTACGCTGAGTGAGTTCTAGTTAATCGAACGCCATACAATACATACACATACATACATATCTGTAGATACATATCCATACTTCACTAGTTACCCTTCTGTTCTACATCCATACTTGCTACCATACATACATACATATCTACAATCACTAACCTCAGTCTACCGAGAGTACGTTCATAGTTCACCGTCTATACCTGTACTCAAGGTCGTGAACACGTACAAGGTTCGCAGTCCTTACCTATGTTCACCATTTATGGTACGTACAAGGATCGCGGTCCTTCCCTATACCATAGTACATCCACAACACGTACAAGGTTCGCTGTCCTTCCCTATGTTACAACCTAATTCATAGCACGTACGAGGTTCACAGTCCTACCCTATGCTACAAAATCAGCACGTATAAGGTTCACAGTCCTTTCCTATGCTGAAATACATCCACAACACGTACAAGGTTCGCAGTCCTTCCCTATGTTGCAACCTAATTCATAGCACGTACGAGGTTCGCAGTCCTCCCCTATGCTACAAAATCAGCACGTATAAGGTTCACAGTCCTTTCCTATGCTGAAATACATCCACAACACGTACAAGGTTCGCAGTCCTTCCCTATGTTGCAACCTAATTCATAGCACGTACGAGGTTTGCAGTCCTCCCCTATGCTACAAATACAGCACGTATAAGGTTCACAGTCCTTTCCTATGCTGACGCCTATCTACATTACGTATAAGGTTCGCAGTCCTTATCTACGTTTACATATATCATCTACTTCATGTATAAGGCTCGCAGTCCTTAACTACGCCATTACCAGCCGAGTCTATGTCCGACAGAAGCTAGAGGGATTTGCCATCCTAACTTACTATGTCGAATGTAGAACTCACATGCCATTCGTGTACCTATATACACATACTTACATTATAACATAAGAACACTCTAGGCATTCTTTACCTCATTCATTTAACAACCATACCCCTTGTCGTTACGTGCAATATCCGAAGATCGTTCACGCCCCGACAAGTATTCATTTGAAATATTTATACATCTTCGATATATAATATTCGTACCTTTATTTTTAACCTGACAGTACCCGCAATATCCGAAGATCGTTCGCGTACCGACAAACAATCATTCATATCTATCACACATATCACATATGACATACACTTATCACTTAGGATAAATGTATTAACAACACATCGAGTATGCACACAGCCCCGAAAACATAACACATAAATGGGGCTAGAAACTCACCTGAACACGGTTACGTTCACATATGACTGCAAACGTAAGAACAATTTAATTGTAAAAATATTAGGAATACAAATTCAAAAAAAAATTGAACATATATAACCAAATTTAAAACGGTGAATATAAAAAGAAAATTATGTTCTGGGTGTGGAATCCCATAATCAGTTGAATCTACTATAAATGATAACAATAAGAAATTAATATGTGATTAATTTAATTTTTAAAAAACAAAGTGAAATGTATATTAGTAATTCGTTGAAGAAATTACATGCTTCAACTTAAACATCGGTGTGGAATCCCAAATCATACATTTTTGTTTCATGGTATATGTTTTAAATTATCATTTTCCTTTATTTGTCTTTGTATGTTGGATTCTTTTAAGTAAAACAACAATGTGATACCTTATATAAATAATATTATATTATCTGGCGTTTACAATTCATTAAAATGTATATAACACACACGCATATATATATATATATATATATATATATATATATATATATATATATATATATATATATATATATTCACCCGTGACATATTCAATAAATCATATGTGTCAAATAATATTTATAAATGATGATAAAAGGTTATTTAATTTATGATATATAAAGTACTGATGATTATAAATTATGTCAATTTAAATATTATGTTCTAAAAAAATGTGGTTATTATTTTAGTATTAATTATTAATTAATATTCACGTAAATTAAAGTAAGATTACATTACAATTATGGCAAATATTTTTAGTTTGACAATAAGTTTTTTGAATATTAAAATGATAACTTATTCTAGTTAATGCCAAATCACAAAAATTAAAATCAAATTGTTTCTAATTTAACTAATATGACTAATTAATTTAGAAAAAATTACAAAAATGAAAATCAAATCGGTTAATTTGAATTCTTCAAAAAATTATGGAAAGATTTTGAAATGAGTTTAAAATTATTGAGAGTATTAAAACCTTTAAAACTTTGTTGAAAGATTGGTCAATTTTAAATTTAAATGAAGTTTAAATATGTTAATTAAATTGTATTAAAACCATTAATACAATGTATTGAGTTTGACTATCCTTGTTAGTTATTTAAACAAATAAAGATAGTCAAATTCAATAAATTGTATTAACTGGATACTTAAATGTGTAATTTATGTATATTAAAATACGCCGGAAAAAATATATATATCAAGGTATCTCCGATATACATCAATATATTACTTTATCTACAAATAATGAATATAATTGAATTTTCAAAAAAGAAATATACATCAATATAAAAAAATACCTCTTATAAAATAATGCTCATTCTATGAAAATTAGCTTGTATCATTCGGGACATGAACCTGAAATTATAAAGTAGAATATTAATATTGATATTATGTAAAATTTGATATTTAATTTATAACCGGAAAAATTGAATGTCTTACCGTAAAAAAACAATATAATGATAATAACCATGGTATCTCAGATTTAGATTTAAAAGGTAAACTGAAATATTCCGTAAATCAGTCGGGTAAATAATCTGAAATAATAAAGTTTTGTTATAACATTGATATTATGTAAGATTATAATTATAATTTATAACCGGATAATTTAAATGTATCTTACCGGATAAACAAAATAATGATATTCTCCATGGATGAAGGTGATTTTTTATTTAAAACCTAGAAGAACAACATGTAAAACAAAAAAGCAGGAAAGAAAAATATAAAACTTCAAATAAATATAAAACAACCATTGTTATATGTATAACAAATAACCGTAAAAACTAAATGGAAAAACTTACCCGAAAAATTTAACGGAAAAACTTACCGGAAAAACGTAAATACGTCCACATATTAGCTTCATATCCGATATACATCAATATATTACTTTATCTACAAATAATGAATATAATTGAATTTTCAAAAAAGAAATATACATCAATATAAAAAAAATACCTCTTATAAAATAATGCTCAATTTATGAAAATTAGCTTGTATCATTCGGGACACGAACCTGAAATTATAAAGTAGAATATTAATATTGATATTATGTAAAATTTGATATTTAATTTATAATCGGAAAAATTGAATGTCTTACCGTAAAAAACAATATAATGATAATAACCATGGTATCTCAGATTTAGATTTAAAAGGTAAACTGAAATATTCCGTAAATCAATCGGGTGAATAATCTGAAATAATAAAGTTTTGTTATAACATTGATATTATGGAAGATTATAATTATAATTTATAACCGGATAATTTAAATGTATCTTACCGGAGAAACGAAAGAATGATATTCTCCATGGATGAAGGTGATTTTTTATTTATAACCTAGAAGAACAACATGTAAAACAAAAAAGCAGGAAAGAAAAATATAAAACTTCAAATAAATATAAAACAACCATTGTTATATGTATAACAAATAACCGTAAAAACTTAATGGAAAAACTTACCGGAAAATTTTAACGGAAAAACTTACCGGAAAAACGTAAATACGTCCACATATTAGCTTCATATCCGATATACATCAATATATTACTTTATCTACAAATAATGAATATAATTAAATTTTCAAAAAAGAAATATACATCAATATAAAAAAAAATACCTCTTATAAAATAATGCTCAATTTATGAAAATTAGCTTGTATCATTCGGGACACGAACCTGAAATTATAAAGTAGAATATTAATATTGATATTATGTAAAATTTGATATTTAATTTATAACCGGAAAAATTGAATGTCTTACCGTAAAAAACAATATAATGATAATAACCATGGTATCTCAGATTTAGATTTAAAAGCTAAACTGAAATATTCCGTAAATCAGTCGGGTAAATAATCTGAAATAATAAAGTTTTGTTATAACATTGATATTATGTAAGATTATAATTATAATTTATAACCGGATAATTTAAATGTGTCTTACCGGATAAACAAAATAATGATATTCTCCATGGATGAAGGTGATTTTTTGTTTAGAACCTAGAAGAACAACATGTAAAACAAAAAAGCAGGAAAGAAAAATATAAAACTTCAAATAAATATAAAACAACCATTGTTATATGTATAACAAATAACCGTAAAAACTTAATGGAAAAACTTACCCGAAAAATTTAACGGAAAAACTTACCGGAAAAACGTAAATACGTCCACATATTAGCTTCATATCCGATATACATCAATATATTACTTTATCTACAAATAATGAATATAATTGAATTTTCAAAAAAGAAATATACATCAATATAAAAAAAATACCTCTTATAAAATAATGCTCAATTTATGAAAATTAGCTTGTATCATTCGGGACACGAACCTGAAATTATAAAGTAGAATATTAATATTGATATTATGTAAAATTTGATATTTAATTTATAATCGGAAAAATTGAATGTCTTACCGTAAAAAACAATATAATGATAATAACCATGGTATCTCAGATTTAGATTTAAAAGGTAAACTGAAATATTCCGTAAATCAATCGGGTAAATAATCTGAAATAATAAAGTTTTGTTATAACATTGATATTATGGAAGATTATAATTATAATTTATAACCGGATAATTTAAATGTATCTTACCGGAGAAACGAAAGAATGATATTCTCCATGGATGAAGGTGATTTTTTATTTATAACCTAGAAGAACAACATGTAAAACAAAAGAGCAGGAAAGAAAAATATAAAACTTCAAATAAATATAAAACAACCATTGTTATATGTATAACAAATAACCGTAAAAACTTAATGGAAAAACTTACCGGAAAATTTTAACGGAAAAACTTACCGGAAAAACGTAAATACGTCCACATATTAGCTTCATATCCGATATACATCAATATATTACTTTATCTACAAATAATGAATATAATTAAATTTTCAAAAAAGAAATATACATCAATATAAAAAAAATACCTCTTATAAAATAATGCTCAATTTATGAAAATTAGCTTGTATCATTCGGGACACGAACCTGAAATTATAAAGTAGAATATTAATATTGATATTATGTAAAATTTGATATTTAATTTATAACCGGAAAAATTGAATGTCTTACCGTAAAAAACAATATAATGATAATAACCATGGTATCTCAGATTTAGATTTAAAAGGTAAACTGAAATATTCCGTAAATCAGTCGGGTAAATAATCTGAAATAATAAAGTTTTGTTATAACATTGATATTATGTAAGATTATAATTATAATTTATAACCGGATAATTTAAATGTGTCTTACCGGATAAACAAAATAATGATATTCTCCATGGATGAAGGTGATTTTTTATTTAAAACCTAGAAGAACAACATGTAAAACAAAAAAGCAGGAAAGAAAAATATAAAACTTCAAATAAATATAAAACAACCATTGTTATATGTATAACAAATAACCGTAAAAACTTAATGGAAAAACTTACCCGAAAAATTTAACGGAAAAACTTACCGGAAAAACGTAAATACGTCCACATATTAGCTTCATATCCGATATACATCAATATATTACTTTATCTACAAATAATGAATATAATTGAATTTTCAAAAAAGAAATATACATCAATATAAAAAAAATACCTCTTATAAAATAATGCTCAATTTATGAAAATTAGCTTGTATCATTCGGGACACGAACCTGAAATTATAAAGTAGAATATTAATATTGATATTATGTAAAATTTGATATTTAATTTATAATCGGAAAAATTGAATGTCTTACCGTAAAAAACAATATAATGATAATAACCATGGTATCTCAGATTTAGATTTAAAAGGTAAACTGAAATATTCCGTAAATCAATCGGGTGAATAATCTGAAATAATAAAGTTTTGTTATAACATTGATATTATGGAAGATTATAATTATAATTTATAACCGGATAATTTAAATGTATCTTACCGGAGAAACGAAAGAATGATATTCTCCATGGATGAAGGTGATTTTTTATTTATAACCTAGAAGAACAACATGTAAAACAAAAAAGCAGGAAAGAAAAATATAAAACTTCAAATAAATATAAAACAACCATTGTTATATGTATAACAAATAACCGTAAAAACTTAATGGAAAAACTTACCGGAAAATTTTAACGGAAAAACTTACCGGAAAAACGTAAATACGTCCACATATTAGCTTCATATCCGATATACATCAATATATTACTTTATCTACAAATAATGAATATAATTAAATTTTCAAAAAAGAAATATACATCAATATAAAAAAAATACCTCTTATAAAATAATGCTCAATTTATGAAAATTAGCTTGTATCATTCGGGACACGAACCTGAAATTATAAAGTAGAATATTAATATTGATATTATGTAAAATTTGATATTTAATTTATAACCGGAAAAATTGAATGTCTTACCGTAAAAAACAATATAATGATAATAACCATGGTATCTCAGATTTAGATTTAAAAGGTAAACTGAAATATTCCGAAAATCAGTCGGGTAAATAATCTGAAATAATAAAGTTTTGTTATAACATTGATATTATGTAAGATTATAATTATAATTTATAACCGGATAATTTAAATGTGTCTTACCGGATAAACAAAATAATGATATTCTCCATGGATGAAGGTGATTTTTTATTTAGAACCTAGAAGAACAACATGTAAAACAAAAAAGCAGGAAAGAAAAATATAAAACTTCAAATAAATATAAAACAACCATTGTTATATGTATAACAAATAACCGTAAAAACTTAATGGAAAAATTTACCGGAAAATTTTAACGGAAAAACTTACCGGAAAAACGTAAATACGTCCACATATTAGCTTCAAATCCGATATACATCAATATATTACTTTATCTACAAATAATGAATATAATTGAATTTTCAAAAAAGAAATATACATCAATATAAAAAAATACCTCTTATAAAATAATGCTCAATCTATGAAAATTAGCTTGTATCATTCGGGACACGAATCTGAAATTATAAAGTAGAATATTAATATTGATATTATGTAAAATTTGATATTTTATTTATAACCGGAAAAATTGAATGTCATTCCGTAAAAAACAATATAATGATAATAACCATGGTATCTCAGATTTAGATTTAAAAGGTAATCTGAAATATTCCGTAAATCAATCGGGTAAATAATCTGAAATAATAAAGTTTTGTTATAACATTGATATTACGGAAGATTATAATTATAATTTATAACGGGATAATTTAAATGTGTCTTACCGGAGAAACGAAATAATGAAATTTTCCATGGATGAAGGTGATTTTTTATTTAGAACCTAGAAGAACAACATGTAAAACAAAAAAACAGGAAAGAAAAATATAAAACTTCAAATAAATATAAAACAACAATTGTTATATGTATAACAAATAACCGTAAAAACTTAATGGAAAAACTTACCCGAAAAATTTAATGGAAAAACTTACCGGAAAAACGTAAATACGTCCACATATTAGCTTCATATCCGATATACATCAATATATTACTTTATCTACAAATAATGAATATAATTGAATTTTCAAAAAAGAAATATACATCAATATAAAAAAAAATACCTCTTATAAAATAATGCTCAATTTATGAAAATTAGCTTGTATCATTCGGGACACGAACCTGAAATTATAAAGTAGAATATTAATATTGATATTATGTAAAATTTGATATTTAATTTATAACCGGAAAAATTGAATGTCTTACCGTAAAAAACAATATAATGATAATAACCATGGTATCTCAGATTTAGATTTAAAAGGTAAACTGAAATATTCCGTAAATCAATCGGGTAAATAATCTGAAATAATAAAGTTTTGTCATAACATTGATATTATAGAAGATTATAATTATAATTTATAACCGGATAATTTAAATGTGTCTTACCGGATGTAAGGCCCCGAACCCGGTGGCCCTAATTTAGCGTCGGATTTACTCATAAACACAGTTCTTCAAATCAGAGTTTATTAAAACTTTTCGCGGAATATAAAACATCAATCATTTGTTACAAAACATTAAATCTTTTCTTTGATATCATAACACAAAACTTTATATTTAAAACATCTTTACTTCTTTCTTCAGATGCCAGCCGTTCAATTCATGCCGTTTGTCATCCTCATGCTAACTCTTTAATCAGCTCACCTGCGTGCATACTAAAAGTCAGCTACGCTGAGTGAGTTCTAGTTAATCGAACGACATACAATACATAAACATACATACATATCTGTAGATACATATCCATACTTCACTAGTTACCCTTCTGTTCTACATACATACTTGCTACCATACATACATACATATCTACAATCACTAACCTCAGTCTACCGAGAGTACGTTCATAGTTCACCGTCTATACCTGTACTCAAGGTCGTGAACACGTACAAGGTTCGCAGTCCTTACCTATGTTCACCATTTATGGTACGTACAAGGATCGCGGTCCTTCCCTATACCATAGTACGTCCACAACACGTACAAGGTTCGCAGTCCTTCCCTATGTTGCAACCTAATTCATAGCACGTACGAGGTTCGCAGTCTTCCCCTATGCTACAAAATCAGCACGTATAAGGTTCACAGTCCTTTCCTATGCTGAAATACATCCACAACACGTACAAGGTTCGCAGTCCTTCCCTATGTTGCAACCTAATTCATAGCACGTACGAGGTTCGCAGTCCTCCCCTATGCTACAAATACAGCACGTATAAGGTTCACAGTCCTTTCCTATGCTGACGCCTATCTACATTACGTATAAGGTTCGCAGTCCTTATCTACGTTTACATATATCATCTACTTCACGTATAAGGCTCGCAGTCCTTAACTACGCCATCACCAGCCGAGTCTATGTCCGACAGAAGCTAGAGGGATTTGCCATCCTAACTTACTATGTCGAACGTAGAACTCACATGCCATTCGTGTACCAATATACACATACTTACATTATAACATAAGAACACTCTAGGCATTCTTTACCTCATTCATTTAACAACCATACCCCTTGTCGTTACGTGCAATATCCGAAGATCGTTCACGCCCCGACAAGTATTCATTTGAAATATTCATACATCTTCGATATATAATATCCGTACCTTTATTTTTAACCTGACAGTACACGCAATATCCGAAGATCGTTCGCGTACCGACAAACAATCATTCATATCTATCACACATATCACATATGACATACACTTATCACTTAGAATAAATGTATTAACAACACATCGAGTATGCACACAGCCCCGAAAACATAACAAAGAATGGGGCTAGAAACTCACCTGAACACGGTTACGTTCACCGTTAATCGTAATCCCTTTCTTCAGCTGTGTACGGCTGACTGTATAACAAGTACACGTATCAAACAACTATCACTACTCATATCATCTTTCCAGTCTTAACTATTACCCACAACGAACGGGGGTCCGGGGGCAGCGCCCCTGGCAGCGGGGTCTAGGGGCGGCAGCCCCTAGCAGGGTCCAAGGGGCAGAGCCCCTGGCTGGGGTCGAGCTGCCAGGTCAGCTTGGAAAAATTTTATTTACATTAACTGTCTTAACACATTTTCCATTAGGTTTTTAATTTATTTTCTAAGCGAACTTAACTTTAGGCGAAGTTAAACCTTAGGCGAACTTAACTTTAGGCGAAGTTAAACCTCAGGCGAACTTGGCTTTAGGCGAAGTTAAACCTTAGGCGAACTTAGCTTTAGGCGAAGTTTAACCTCAGGCGAACTTGGCTTTAGGCGAAGTTAAACCTCAGGCGAACTTAGCTTCAGGCGAAGTTAAACCTTAGGCGAACTTGGCTTCAGGCGAAGTTATCATCAGGCGAACTTAACTTTACAGCGAAGTTGCCATCAGGCGAACTTAACATTACAGCGAAGTTGCCATCAGGCGAACTTAGCTTGCAGGCGAAGTTCATCAGGCGAACTTAGCTTGCAGGCGAAGTTCGTCGCGTTGAAGGCGAAGTTGCCCAGATGAAGGCGAAGTTGCCCAGACAGCCGCTGTTAGGTTTCTTTTTAGCATCTTGAGCGATTTTAACACCCTTGCTATGGTTCAATATCACCCACTACGCTTCCCGACCATTTTTGGTCGCTTAAACACTAAAAAGCTTGGATCTTTAAACCTCAAAGATCAAGAATCATACCTTTTAGCTTGTTGGATTTCGTTAACCTGCTAGCACACTAATCTTTTTCTCTTGGACCTGCCCGATTCTTCCCTTGGCTCGGCCCGGTTCCGGCGAAGTTAGTGTGTGGTGTGTGTATTAGGGAGTTTGGTGAAAAATGAAAGATATTTTGGGTTTAGGGGATATTTATATCCCTGAAATCCCATGGACCTAAGGCCCATTCTCATTTAACCCATCTCTATTAATCCAAGTCCATAACCCACATCCATTACCCGACACTAGCCCGACCCATACCAACTCCTATTCTTTTATTTATTTCCTGATAACCCGAGTAAACTTTCCCTCTATTATTAAGTAATATAATTAATATTATCTTGAAATTTCGGGATGTTACACCGGAGAAACGAAATAATGATATTTTCCATGGATGAAGGTGATTTTTTATTTAGAACCTAGAAGAACAACATGTAAAACAAAAAAACAGGAAAGAAAAATATAAAACTTCAAATAAATATAAAACAACAATTGTTATATGTATAACAAATAACCGTAAAAACTTAATGGAAAAACTTACCCGAAAAATTTAACATAAAAACATACCGGAAAAACGTAAATACGTCCACATATTAGCTTCATATCCGATATACATCAATATATTACTTTATCTACAAATAATGAATATAATTGAATTTTCAAAAAAGAAATATACATCAATATAAAAAAAATACCTCTTATAAAATAATGCTCAATTTATGAAAATTAGCTTGTATCATTCGGGACACGAACCTGAAATTATAAAGTAGAATATTAATATTGATATTATGTAAAATTTGATATTTAATTTATAATCGGAAAAATTGAATGTCTTACCGTAAAAAACAATATAATGATAATAACCATGGTATCTTAGATTTAGATTTAAAAGGTAAACTGAAATATTCCGTAAATCAATCGGGTAAATAATCTGAAATAATAAAGTTTTGCTATAACATTGATATTATGGAAGATTATAATTATAATTTATAACCGGATAATTTAAATGTGTCTTACCGGAGAAACGAAATAATGATATTTTCCATGGATGAAGGTGATTTTTTATTTAGAACCTAGAAGAACAACATGTAAAACAAAAAAACAGGAAAGAAAAATATAAAACTTCAAATAAATATAAAACAACCATTGTTATATGTATAACAAATAACCGTAAAAACTTAATGGAAAAACTTAACCGAAAAATTTAATGTGAGAAACTTACCGGAAAAACGTAAATACGTCCACATATTAGCTTCATATCCGATATACATCAATATATTACTTTATCTACAAATAATGAATATAATTGAATTTTCAAAAAAGAAATATACATCAATATAAAAAATACATCTTATAAAATAATGCTCAATCTATGAAAATTAGCTTGTATCATTCGGGACATGAACATGAAATTATAAAGTAGAATATTAATATTGATATTATGTAAAATTTGATATTTAATTTATAACCGGAAAAATTGAATGTCTTACCGTAAAAAACAATATAATGATAATAACCATGGTATCTCAGATTTAGATTTAAAAGGTAAACTGAAATATTCCGTAAATCAGTCGGGTAAATAATCTGAAATAATAAAGTTTTGTTATAACATTGATATTATGTAAGATTATAATTATAATTTATAACCGGATAATTTAAATGTGTCTTACCGGATAAACAAAATAATGATATTCTCCATGGATGAAGGTGATTTTTTATTTAGAACCTAGAAGAACAACATGTAAAACAAAAAAACAGGAAAGAAAAATATAAAACTTCAAATAAATATAAAACAACAATTGTTATATGTATAACAAATAACCGTAAAAACTTAATGGAAAAACTTACCCGAAAAATTTAATGGAAAAACTTACCGGAAAAACGTAAATACGTCCACATATTAGCTTCATATCCGATATACATCAATATATTACTTTATCTACAAATAATGAATATAATTGAATTTTCAAAAAAGAAATATACATCAATATAAAAAAAATACCTCTTATAAAATAATGCTCAATTTATGAAAATTAGCTTGTATCATTCGGGACACGAACCTGAAATTATAAAGTAGAATATTAATATTGATATTATGTAAAATTTGATATTTAATTTATAACCGGAAAAATTGAATGTCTTACCGTAAAAAACAATATAATGATAATAACCATGGTATCTCAGATTTAGATTTAAAAGGTAAACTGAAATATTCCGTAAATCAGTCGAGTAAATAATTTGAAATAATAAAGTTTTGTTATAACATTGATATTATGTAAGATTATAATTATAATTTATAACCGGATAATTTAAATGTGTCTTACCGGATAAACAAAATAATGATATTCTCCATGGATGAAGGTGATTTTTTGTTTAGAACCTAGAAGAACAACATGTAAAACAAAAAAGCAGGAAAGAAAAATATAAAACTTCAAATAAATATAAAACAACCATTGTTATATGTATAACAAATAACCGTAAAAACTTAATGGAAAAACTTACTGAAAAATTTAACGGAAAAACTTACCGAAAAACGTAAATACGTCAACATATTAGCTTCATCGCCGTTTTTGATTTACAACATAAACTAATTTTAATAAAATCAGTTAACAATGAAAATAAAGATAAAAATGTTACAGGAAAACAATAACGGGAATATAATGTTGCCGGAAATATATATATCAACAATCGGAAATTTTTATAAAATATAAAATTACCGGAAAACGATTAATACAAATCTAGATCTAGATTAGTCGGAATGTTTGAGAGGAAAGAAAAATATAAAACTTCAAATAAATATAAAACAACTATTGTTATAGGTATAACACATAACCGGAAAAATGTAAATACATCCACATATTAGCTTCATCACTGTTTTTGATTTACAACCTATACTGATTTTAATAAAATCAGTTGACAATGAAAATAAAGATGAAAAGGTTAGAGGAAACAATAACCGGAAGAAAATATAATTTTGCCGGAAATACATATATCAACTTATTATAAAATATAAACCTACCGGAAAACGATTAATACAAATCTAGATCTAGAGTAGCCGGAATATATGAGAGAGTGAAAAGAGATCCGGCTAACGGAGAAAGAGAGAAAAATATGTTTAGGGTGAAAAATTATGAATTATTAACTCAAATATACATAGGATTTATTTCCATTTTTGAGTTAATTTCCTTCATCCACTTCCAATACAATGTGATTTTTAATATATAGGATATATTTTTCATTTTTAAAGACATCAAGATAGCTTAGTTGGATGGTTTGTGTGCTATGTACTAAGACTTTCATCTCGCTCAAAGCCAGGTTCGAATCCTAGTCCACGTAACTAATTTTTGATTTATTAAAAAAAGTTTGATGATTTGGCAATGATGTGGCATTGATGTGGATAGGCTAGTTGAATGACATGTGGACAATTGATGTGCAGAGGCTAGTTGAATGGCATGTGTACAAATTGTATTGCTTTAATAGTATGTAAAGATAATAATAATAACAACTAAAAATTTTTATTTAGGTTTTTTATTGTTTTCTATTTTGTTTAAATAATATAGGTAAAAAGACAATATTGCCACTAATTTAACGTTAAAAATTAACAAGGTTATCAATTAGGAAGACATTGACAACGATTGGAAAACCTGAATGGTCCAGATGCACAAAATAAACTTTTGGACTAAGTCGCAAAAACAACCAAACCTCATGGACGATTTTAACAATTTTAACTATATAATTTTTTAGGATGTTTCCACACATGCTTTCGTAGCATCAAGAGCACAATCTTGGAAAGTACAGGACGACATTTTGCAGGATTGCGTATTGATGGTTTGGATGCGGATTATGGGTGTGCGTTAGATTGTTTGCACAGTTCCCTTCCCGATCTTGATCTTGGCGGGTTCGCTAATAAGGATACCGCCCCCTAAAGCCCAACATGCTTTGGCGAATGCGCTTTATAGTAAAATCATACAAAGTTTGGGAGAGGAGTTTAATTTATCAACTCGTCAGAGAGCGGTGTTAGAATGCCTTTAGGCTCCACATGCTCAAGATTTCTTTAACGTCATCCCCATCGAAGGGTTAGCGCAACACATGTCGGCAGTGGAGTATTGGGGCCATTCTTAAATATCGTTTAATAATCCTACTATTCCCAGTTGGTGAGCCATGCCCGGTGTGCCGTAAAGTTTGTTTGGATAAGTTTGGTGAGCATGTCGTTCATTGCGCGGAGCTTCCGGGTTTTAAATATAGATATGATTTGGTCAGAGATGTCCTTTTTGATGTGTTGAAATGAGCGGGGATCTTGGCAAAAAAAAAGAAGCTCCTGTGAATTTGGTGTCGGATCCCCTTGAAGGGAGTTCTACTCTTCGGCCAACAGACGTTTTTGTGTTTAGATAGGCACGGGAAGCACTCTTGTATTGACCTTACTAAAGTATCCCCCCTTGTTGGTTTAGGGATACTGGGTTTGTTGTTAGGCAGGCTGTGTTGAATGCGGAATCAGGAAAAAATGCTAAGTATGAGAAAACATGTGTTGAGAATCAACACATCTTCATTCCTTTTGGTTTTGATGCATTTGGGTCCCTTGCCCCCGAAGCTATTACGTTTTTTAAAAGAGTTCAACAAGTCGTGCACAGTAACTTTCAACGCCAAAGAACTATAACTTGTTTTCAGTAGGATCGGGTTTGCCATTCAATAGGGGGCGGCGGCGCAGCTTGCTGCCCGCTTATCCACCTCTCTATTACAATTGGAACTTTTTTTTTATTTAATATATCAATAAATTTTCAAAAAAAAAAGAAAAAAAGAAATATTGAACTAAGAAAAAGTCAAAAATGTTAATCCTTGAATTCTCACCTTCTTTACTTAATACTAACAAATATCATTCATTTTGTACACTATTCAACATTCATGTTCATCCTTGAATTCTCGCCTTCTTTACTTCATCACATTTGTATACATACATAGTGTGTATGTGAGAAATTCTGTGAAGTTTTGTCATAATTTGTGTTTTGACTTGATTTCTTTTATAAGCTCTACCCTGAATGACTGCATGAATCAATAACACAATGATGCCAAAACTTATGTTTCTCTCATTTTATTTCATATGTTCCCTAAACACTCTCATCTTAGCTCAACCTGATTTCTTTAGTAAATATTGTGATCCCGATTTCAATTACACAACAAACAGTAGTTTCCAAATAAATCTCAATCGTGCCCTTGCCCGTCTTCCCGCCTCTAACTCCGGTTACGGTTTCCTCAGCAGCTCTTCAGGCCAGAACCCCGACACAGCCAATACCATCGCCCTTTGTCGGGGTGACACCGACTTGGTTTCATGTCTCACTTGTGTCAACAACTCCATAGTGAAACTAAGGGAAATTTGTCCCAATCAAAGAGTTTCAAGTGGATATTATGATAATTGTTTGTTGTCGTATTCCAATGATATTATTTTAGGGAAAAATAATATTAATGATTTTGTAGAGGAATATATGGATATTAATGCAACGAATGTAGCCGGGTTACTTGAAGACGTGTTAAAACTGTTAGGAAACGTGACAACGCAAGCGGCTAGTGGCGGTCAATTAAAGTACGCTAGCGGCACAATGGGACGGGCTAATGGCACTGCCATTTACGGGCTAGCTCAGTGTACTCCAGACCTAACGAATGAGCAATGTCGAGATTGCTTGAGAGACGCGGTTGCTCGACTTGATGGATGTTGTCGAATCAAAATGGGGGTGAGGATTCTTTCTCCTAAGTGCAATATAAGGTATGAAGATCATTTGTTTTATGATGACGTGAACGTTAACATTTCTCCTCCATCTCAGGCTCAGTCTCCTTTTGGTATGTTCTCGTCTTGTTTATATTTAAATCAAAATTGATATGTATAATAACTAGCACGTGATGCTTGTGTTATGCGGCGGTGGTGTATTTGTTACCCGGTGTATTGACGGGTTAACATACACCATGTGTGCTTTAAAATCTAAATGACGGTGAATATACGCAAGCCAGGCGGTTTAGTAAGCATATTTGAAGTTAAACGCTAACTTTAGTTATAATAAGTTAAATAAAAAAGAATCAAATTTATAAAAATATAAAAAAAGATTTAGTGTTTTAAAGAATAAAAAATTAACTTTATTAAACTTTTGACTGAATATTAACTTTATTAATGTTCAGTTTTAATAGAAAAGTAATTGGGGTAAAGAAAAATATTTATCAAAGTTCATAAATAGAAATATAAAATCTATAACATATATAAACGAAATATAAAAATCCTACGTGTCGCGATATGGTCAATCCCTCTTTTTTTGGAGTCACCAGATTTGCTTGATTTTTAAATGGATGTTTCTCATGCATTTGACCCGAATACACGTGTATGGGTCTCATCAAATCCAAATAATTCTTAAACGGGTTATAACATCTCATTAAATTAAAAACAAATCTCACCAAATATATGACATAAAAATCCTATAAAGTAGGGATATTCTAAAAATTAATATTTGATTTATTTAAAAAAATATATTATTAATAATTAAAAAACCAATCTTATAGTAAAAAAATAAACGGGTCTTGAGTCTCATCAACCCATATAGCTTTTAAAACGGGTTCTAACATCTCATTTATTTGTAAAACAATTTATCATCAAACTATAAGTATATTATTAACTTTCATAAAATAAAAAAAAAATTCAAAAAATAAATAAATATTAGAAACAAATAATATGAAACAACCCCCGTAATACGAGGGATAAAAACTTGTGATTACATAATTAAAAACAAAATTAGTGTTGAACCAACCAAATACAAACTAGAACTATTCATCGTTACTTTTAGGGGGTGTTTGGAATTTCTTATTTTGTCTTCTTACAACTTTTCATTAAGTTAATAAATTATAAAAATATAATTTATGGAGCTTTTCCTCTCACAATATAAACAATCCAAAACACCTTATTATTTTTTAAAAAGTTAATAAGTTATAAGTCGATGAAAATAAGCAATCACAAACACCTCCTTAGTTAGGCTACTTGATGTATAAAAGGAGCGGCAAAACTAAGGTGGTCGGGTCTTAACGCCTGCTACATAGAGCAGGGGGTGTTAAAAGGGTGCCAGAAATGTTTTTCTTATATTCGGTCTAAAAATTTTAAATAATTTTTAGAAACCTCCTAATCTTACGTAATGCTAATTTAGATAATTAGATTAGATGTGAACATGTAACTGGTCAGCTTGAAACTCATGAGTCATGGCCATAAAAACATATTACATCACATCATATTATTTTGTAACAACTTTGAAAAAAAGACATATGGTTTAGGTGGATGTCGCAATAGTCAAGGACCGTTACCAAGCGGGCACGCATTGTTTTTAGAAAACTAATAATTTGATTCAACGCTTAATAATATTTAGAAGGCAAAAACATTAGGGTTTTGCTTAACATACACATTTATCATAATTTACATTTAAACGTTTATTTTGTTTTATTCTTTCTTTTTAATAAAGTTAATAATTTGTTTCAACGCGTCAAAAAGAAGAGAATAACTTTTTATTTTCATAACCAATATTTCCGAAATATAAAGGAAAGAAAAATGAGAAGTGTGAGAAATATTTGAATCAATAAAAAAAACCCTTAAAAATAAATTCATAAAAGTTAATAAAAAATCATAAAATATAAATAAAAACGAAAAAAATTAAAAAACTAAAATGTTTCCGCCATTATTCCCGTTAAATAAATAAAGAAATAAATAAACAAAAAATATTGACGAAAAGACACAATGACGAAAATTAACAAAAGATACAATTATAACTAAAAAAAGACACAATAGATCGCAAACTATGACACAATGCCGAACAAATATAGCACAATGTTAAGTAATATAACACAATATAAAGAAAAAAAAAAGACAAAATGTCAAGGAAAAAAGACAATCAATAACGAAAATAAACACAATGATAAACAAAAAGACACGATGATCTTTTTCGCTCACCATTGTGTCTTTTTTTTAGATCACTTAAAAGATTGTGGAAATAGGGTCAAGTTATTCTACAAATGGGGAACAAAAATGAGAAGAATTTGTAATCACACAAAAAAACCTCTAAAGAAATTAATAAAAAAAATCATAACACAAAATTTAATAGAAAATCAAAAAAAGTAAAAACACAAAAATATTTTCACCAACTTTCATAAGACTAAAAACCCAAAATTTTTTAATTGAAGCCCATATACCCTGCTCACTAACCAAGCTAAAGATCGAACAATAAAAACTAAAAAAGGAAAACGAAAAAACTATACGGTATTTTCTTATGTTTCGTAATTGCTTTGTCATTTTCTTCTTTTAAATATTTTCTTTTAATATTATTTTTTTCTTTTTTTAGTTTAGCGGCTACACACTTCATCTTTACTCTTAACTAGATGTAAGCCCGTCGCGTTTCGGCGGCGACGCAACTCTGCGAATTCGGTCAACCTATCCACACGTAATCAGTATTTGATTGATTATCCAACCCCAAACCCGTTGTGAATTCGGTCGGTCACATTGTCTTTAGAATGGCAACGACACTTAATAAAAAAATAAATCCATAAATGTTCAAAATAATATTAGCACACATATAACTTATGATCAATGCGAGATAAATTGGATTGGTATCAGTTGAATTTGTTATGATATTGACACTAAACAAAAAAAATTATTAAACATTCAGAAAAGTCGTATACTTTTATATTACAATTTAAAATGACGTTTATCCGGTCGGTAAAACCCGGACGTTGCGGCGGAGAGTTGGCGCTAATCGAACGGCCGATACCGGTTACGTTCATTACGTACCAATACTAAAATTCTCCAATGCCTAAACAAATTAAAATATTTAAAATGAAAAAAAAACAAACAAATACGATGCGAAAATCAACAATTAAATTAAAACAAAACAAAACAAAACAAAAACCGCATTGTGCGCCAGTTGAGTTTGTTATGGTATTGCCACTAAACCAAAAAAATAAATTAGTAAACACTCAAAAAGCCGTATAGTTTATATAACACAACAACATATTTAAAATGACGTTTATCCTGTCGGCAAAACCCGGACGTTGCGGCGCCGAGTCGTCGCGAGTTGAACGGTAACGCTTACGTTCATTACGGTATTAGAACTAAAATTCGCCAACGCCCAAACAAATTAACATATTTAAAATGAAAAATATAAAAAACAAATACGCTGCAAAAATCCACAATTTAAAAAAACAAAACAAAACAAAAAACCGCACGTATAATTGTCATGAATTGACGTAAATTCAACCGGTATTGATAATGTCAGCACCAGATCATAAAAGACACGTTTAAAAAGAAAGTATCAAATGTAAATGAAATAAACGACCAACTCCGACAAACCATACACACACCCACAGAATAACCACCATGCAACAAATAACTTTACGTCGATGTTTCACATTTATATATTATATAGTAAAAATCAAAAGAATCAGAGCTCTAACTTTGTGGCGTCAAGTTTCTGTTTTACTAAACTAAAATTCACCAACAAAAACATGATTTATATAGTATATGTACTAGGTTATTGACTCGTGCACGACACGAGCGGAAATATATAAATCGTCAAGCAAAAACAAATATAATTTTAAACAAGTTATTTTCTAATAATCTTTTTAAGAAAACATGATTTTTAATTGCAATTCATATTCATACGCAAACAAAGTATTGAAATATATAAACTTACAAAGAATAATTTTACATAGTGGAATGTTTACGAATAAAAATTAAAACTTTAAAACATAAACTTCAAAATCTTTAAAAATAATATTAACAAAAAACAAACAAACTTTACTAACATTAATCTAGAAAGCAAGCAATCAAAAAATAAGCATCTATGAAAGATTCCTGATAAGCATTCAAGAATGATTCAGATTTTTTTTCTTTCTAGACTGAGAACACAGTTGATGACATTAATATTTATACACCAATCTAACAAACATATTGACTAACCGACTACGAAAACTGTTTTTATATTTCATGTGAAAAGTCTTGCACCCTAATATACTAAAGCACACCCAAAGCTCATTTAAGAACATAACCAAATCGAAACATTTTTGAGAATAACCCAATTTAACTTGAACCAAATCAATATCTTCTAAAATTGACCCTTATGACCCGAAGAAAATAGATAGGATTTTAAGAAGACCCGTTGAAACCCGAACGAAATCAATACCTTTTTACATTTGTCACACCCCAACCTAAGGCGGCATTGTCGGGGCGTGAGCTAATTGCTTACAGCTCTCAAGGTACTATCATGCAATAACTTAAAGGAGACAATATCTATTTAATTTAATTAAATATCCAAATAAATTCGAATACAAAGTACAACTCATTTAAAGAAGAGTGAACTGCCGTTTTCGTCCCTATGGTTTGGCTAAACTTGCGGTTTTAGTCTAATAGTTTCAAATTTGCTATTTTCGTCCATGTGGTTTCATTTCACTTGCAACTTAACCCGACCTCACTAACCTCGTTAAGTCGTGTAGTTAAACCCATCAGCGTGCCCCTTACGTAAGGGGAAATTTTGTCCCTTTTTTTCTTCCCACATACACCTCAGCCCCTCACGTGTGTGTGTGTGTGGGGGGGGGGGGGTTGCGAACTATGGATGACGTTTATTTGGGGAGAAAAAGGACAAAACTTGTCCTCACGTGAGGGGCAGGCTGATAACGCCAAACTTAACGCGGCTAGTGAGATTGGGTTTAATTGCAAGTGAAATGAATCCACAGGGACGAAAATCACAAATTTGAAACTATTGGACTAAAATCGCAGATTTGGACAAACCACATAGACGGAAATAGCAGTTTACTCTTTAAACAAACAATGAATACAAATATAAGTCTTGATTATAATTCTTCTAACTTAATTCTTCATGACTAAGTCTTCACCAAAACTTGCAACTAGTTCAAACAATAACCTGCATGTGCGTATAAAATAGAAAGGTTTGTCAACAACACATGTTGAGTGAGTAAAACAGCAGTTTAAGGTTAATACATATGGTATACTATTATACGAGTTATGTCGGTTTGTAAATAGGTTAATACATATAAAAAACGATTGTTGTTTCTTAATTGGTTATCTTGGTTAGTCCGATTATGGTTAGATGTATAACATACAAGATTCCATTCCAAGTTATAAACACGACAATTACGGCTCAAGACAATGATCTGGGTAAACAGGTTGCGATATGAATACGGGTAACGGGTAAACGTAAGTGGGTAAACGGGTCTGGTAGTTTATAATAATAATAATAATAATAATAATAATAATAATAATAATAATAATATATAATTTTCACTTTAGTCCCTGGAGAATAGGATTGGAATCAATTTTAGGTTAAAGTTTAGTTTTGGGTAAAAATTGTATATAAACCAAAGTTATTTTCATATATTAAATAAATATAATAACAATTAAAGATAAAATAATAAATACTTGATTAACGTGGTATTTTTAGTGATAAAATTTCCCGAACATAAAAGCGGGTCTGGTTACGAATACAATATTAACTTAAAATCCGAGTCGTTACAATATTGACTCGGTGACCAGAACTATATTGATACCTTTTTAAAATGAACCATTTTGACCAGAGCCAAAGCAATTCGAAACATTTCTAAAGTGACACATTTTGATAAATGAAAATTGAAATAACACACTTGAAGAGTAAGAAAAAAATGAAGAAAAACACATACAAAGTCCTTAACTTTTGAAATCCTTTCTACCGAATACGAATTCATTAATACTGGTTATAAAGATTAAGAAAACAAATTAGATAAATAACTTTAATGACTTCAACTCACTTAAAAGTTGAAACTCATGTGAGCATTTCACTTAATTTATGAACCCTCCATATTCTTTTCATTTATTAGTAGTGGTTTGTATATAATATGTGGTTTATTAATAATTAAGTATTATTTAAAATATGGTCGCCTCGTGTTCAAAAACGTTCGCTTTTGTGTTTTTCGCCTTGGTTAGGAACTCTTCACATTTGTTCGTCTCACACTTTTTTAATCCAAGAGTGCCGTAAAGTTTTGTTTTCTTTAGCATCAATACACGATTGAAAATCCGCCACCAAAAGACTCACTATGGTAAACACAATTGGAATCCGATTCAAACTTGTGAGACCTTGTTGTCTCTAGCCCAAGTCTTCACTTTCCATCCAATACTAATACTGGTTGAGCTAAACCAGTTTGGGTGTGTTTTTTTTAATAGACTAAAAACCAAAATCTTAAATATCCTAAGATATGAAACTTTAATTTCGATTACTGTCAATCGATCAACAAATTATAATTTCAATTTCTTTTTACTCAAATTCATTTACTGTAATACCTAAAATGTCATGTAATCAAAAATTGAAAACTCTAAGTCAATGTTATAAATGTTTATAACAAATTGGTTGGGAAACATGAAGATTATTTATGTGGTGAAAGATTACAGATTAGAAAATGAACCATAAATATGTGATAACTTGATTAACTTTTTGCAAAAGCGTTTTTATTTTCTTTTTGAGAATTTTTTTTTACTATATTTATTTTACAATAAATGTATTTGAAACTTTTTTGTATAAAATAAAGACTCTCAAAGGTGAATAGGAAAATTTATGTGATCTTCTTTTAAGATTGGTATGATAAGTAAAGAAGAGGGTCGAAGAGATGTATAACAAGTAAGAAGGGGATGTGTTTAGCTTAACCCATGTAAAAGCGAATCGTTTAAACTTATCTAGTTATCTACCTATCAGTTTATGTTACCGTTGTTCGACAGTGATTCCAGCAAGAAGTAATACAAGCGTAACTCGAATAGTAACATCTATCGTTATGACAACAGCTGCATTTGTTATGATAGTGGTTTCTATTTGCATCTTCATAATGTTGAGGAGGAGAAAATTGCTTGAAGAAAGTATAGAAAGTAAGTTTTTGAATTTATAGCATAACTAACTTCATCAAAAGACCATCCAAATAGACCATATTCAATGCTAAAAGGGAACATGTTGATGTGGTTATTCCCCTTGTCTAGGTAGAATTGTGGATACGAGCACCGTAGAATTTTCGGAATATGATCTCGGTACAGTGAGGAGAGCAACAGATGATTTCTCCGAAGAAAATAAGATCGGACATGGTGGATTTGGACCCGTTTACAAGGTATGCTTAAAAAACTTTTTTTGTAACTAGGAGATCGATATTGTTATGTTGTAACAAATGAAGTATGGCATGAAACTAATGTGTGACAACATAAGGGGGAGCTCCAAGATGGACGTTTGGTAGCAGTGAAGAGGTTGTCAAGAGATTCCGGACAAGGTGAACCACAATTCAAAAATGAGGTGATGTTGGTTGCCAAACTTCACCATCGTAATTTAGTTGGGCTGCTTGGTTTTTGCTTAGAAGAATGCGAAAGAGTCCTCATATACGAGTATATGCCAAATTCAAGCCTAGATAAGATTTTATTCGGTAATGAAGTTATCCAAATGCATTAATGAATTTGGTAATGCAATTCCTTCCATTATATGCATTTAACGTTTAAATTTGTAGATCCTGATAAGAGATCACTTCTTGATTGGGACACAAGGTTCAACATAATAGAAGGTGTTGCGAGGGGATTACTTTACCTTCATGAAGACTCGCGTGTAAGAATTATCCATCGTGATCTCAAAGCAAGTAATATTTTGCTAGATGCTAAAATGAACGCCAAAATAACGGATTTTGGCATGGCAAGGTTGTTTAACCCTGATGAAACTCAAGGCAATACACGCAGGGTTGTAGGGACCTAGTAAGTAGTATACATTTTCGGGTTTTTGTAGTCCTATGATTATCAAGCGCTAACTTTTATTCACTTATTGCAATCTTTTCAGTGGTTATATGGCACCAGAATATATTATGCATGGTCAATTCTCAGTGAAACTAGACGTTTTTAGTTTTGGGGTGGTGTTGTTAGAACTAATAACAGGTCAACAAAACCAAAGTTTTCAAAATCAGGACAATGTCTACTTTCTCAGCTATGTAAGTTCCTTGTTCATTAAAATCCGTAACCAACATAATGTATATATATAGAGAGAGAGAGAGGATAATGAGAGAACTCCATTTTATGGAGAGAACTAGAGAACTAATAATGAAGTATTTTTAATTTAATTAAAAAAATATTTTTAAAATTTTTTTTCTTTCATCCTTCTTATATGTTGTTATTCTTCACCACAAAAAAAATATAAAAATAAAAAAAATTAACGTTGTAACGCATATATGCAATACATCGACTTTTTATAATGTATATGCGCAACAGTTTGCAATTTTGATATTTGAAATAGTGTTGAGTAGCATATATATAGTTGTTTGTATTGTATATTTGCAATAGTATTATATTATGTACAAAAATTAAAAAAAAAATCGATATAGTGCATATGTGCATTAGTGTTGTATTACATATATGCAATAATGTGTTTTGCATACAATTATTAGTGTTGTATTTGCATATATTCAATAGTGTGTATTAGATAATGTATTTGTGTTGAATTATATGCAATAAAACACTATTTTATATATACAATACACAATAATGCACATACGCATTACATCGACGGTTTTTTTTAGGAACAATATCATCTTATTAGAATCTTATTAGGAGGAAAGAAAAAAAAACACAAAATAATTTTTTAAAAATAATTAACAATAATTCTTTACTAGTTCTCTAGTTCTCTCTTTAAGAGGAGTTCGCTTTAGATTATATATATATATATGTATATATATATGTGAGAAGGATATTTTGAGAAATTGATAAGTTGTAAGAACTTTAAGAACTCAATATGGACCACTAGGGGTGTTCACGGTCTAGTTTGACCGGTTTTTGGGTCAAACCGTAACCAAACCGTTAGTAACGGTTTTTCAATATTAAAAACCGAAACTGAACCGTTGAAATTTAAAACCAAACCGAACCAAACCATTACCGACGGTTTGGTTTCACGGTTTAGATTATATAAAATATATAAAAGCAAACATAGTACTTCTCCCAAAAAAAAAGAACACACCAGATAAAAAAAAGGTTTATAACATAATAACAACATGTAAAGTTAACAGTTAACATGAACATAAAATGCATATTAAAAACAGAAAACAAAACATAAGCAGTAACACAATTTCAAGCATCCTAAAAAGCCATTTCAATGGTCACTTCGGATAAATTAGCCTCCATTCAACTGTATTTTAGTGTGATATACAATACTATATATATATATATATATATATATATATATATATTATATTTTGTCATATATGATAACTTCTTAAAAACTTTACTAATCTCTTTTAGGCATGGAAAAATTGGCGAGATGGAACATTATCAAATATAATAGACCCGATATTGTTAAAAGGATCAAGTTCACTAAACGACATTATTAGAAGCATTCACATAGCGTTATTATGTGTTCAAAAAAATGTAACAGACAGACCAACCATATCTGCGGTTGTTCTTATGCTCAATAGCTTCTCGCTTACTCTCCAAGTACCGTCGGAGCCTGCATTTTTTATCCCATATAGCGGTGATCACGTTGGTGCTTTGGAGGATACTAGTAAAGGATCCGGATCACAGGATAATTCTGTAAATACTGCTTCATTTTCTGATATGACTCCTCGATAGCTGCATGCAGATGATATATTATCCAATTAATACTGTCCAAAAACTTTGAATCACAAAATACCCTTTTGTTTTATGTCACATTGTTTTTAGAATAAAGTTCTTATTTATATGTTTTACACTTCAAGGTATATTAGCACCTCAAGAATAATATATGCATGCTATAAGATCTGACTGTTTTGAAACAAAAAATGCTAGTCGTATTCTCCCACACGACGTGGCGAGAATTCAGTTTTGGTTGATATTTGTTCAGTTTGGTTCGTTACGGTACCGACACTAATGTAACAAGAAAAATAAAAAACCAAAGAAATATAGATGTGATATGCCAAAAATAATATCGACACGTGTTTTACGTCGATTGAAAACTATAGTTGCAAAATATACGCAGTAAACATCAAAATAAAAGTGGATGAAATTGCGGTCAAATTCACCGGTGGCTAATATGATGCATGTGGAGTTTAGGAACGTTCTGGTTTGCTGAAAACTTTCATGTTGTACCTTGATGAAGATTTTGTGAGAAATAAGTGAGCATACATTCAAAGTGATGCTGATGACGTGATGACATACTGAAGGACCAATGCATGAGTAGATTCTAAGTGAAACTGAAGAAATCATGCATGCAAAATCGAGCCTGAATGAAGGTTATGCGAGTAAATCAGAAGGCATACTTGAAGCACAATTAAAATGCTGAAAATGATTTTAATCTGAGTCAATTGAAGACTTAATCTTGATTTGTCAAGTGATTAAAATTTCGGGGTTTGTTTTGTTAAGTTTTATATTAATATTTGTTTAGTATGGTAAAAATATAATGAATTATTCTAGAATAAGTTTGTCTTGTTTTCTAAGTCAGGTTTGTCTTGGATAACAAGTATAGTAGGTCTAGGGTCTGGATTATTAGTTTTATTAGTGAGAGTCAAGAGAGGTCTCTTCTCCTTATATGTTCGTGAAGTTATGTTCGTTTGTTAGGTTTGTTTGATTATATGAAAAGAGTCGAGGGTTGTCACTCAAATATCGTGTGCTCGTTTGTTTGGTTGCTCATTTGATTCGATAGTTTGATACGTCTAGGCCAACAATTAGTGTTAGAGCTTAGGCTCGTTGTTTGATCGGAGTTTGGGAGTCAAGATCCTCACAGTTTTTGTGGTTTGTGTTCGTCACCAAGAAAAGACAAAAGAAAGTTTAAGGAGGTTTTATTTTTTTGAAGCTCTGTAATTGAAACTTGGTTTGGGGTTTACAAGAAGAAAAAAAAAATATTGAAGTAATTTTATTAATTTGTTTACTTCGAGTTGGTGCGTGGAAAGAAAGGAAAGAAAGAATTGTTTTGTTTCTTTGGTTGCTCCCGCCGGCATCAACATAATATATATTGATATACTTTTTGTGAAGAAAGTCTACCGATCAAATAATTTGTTTGTGGTTTGTTTCCTGTTGTGCTCTACAACAAACACAGAAAGAAAATATCAGACTATTATATTGGCAGTTAGAAGTTTGACCATCAAGCCATGGCCGGTGATAAAGAAGCAAGAAGTTGAGGAATAATGAAAGAATCGATAGGTGATTTTATATTGCAAGCACCAAAGTTAACTTCGATCAATTACGCATCATGATCGGTTATGGTAAAATTTTTTTTGGTGCGAACAGTTTGCACGATGCGATTGATAAGGAAAAGAGGACTGGAATTGAAGAAAGAAAGAAGTTTATGGCCTTGGGTGTTATCTTTCAAACCCTATATGAAGATGTGATGCTTCAGATGGCCAAGTATTCAGAACTGAAAGATGTTTGGGAAGCGTTAAGAGTTCATTATCTTGGTGCAGAAAGAACTCAGAAAGCTCACGTTCAAATGCTAAGAACCGAGTTAGATGGATTGAAGATGGCGGAGACAGGAAGTATTAATGATTATGCAACTAAGTTGGGTGGAGTACAGTCAAAGTACAAGATCTTGGGAGTGGTAATTGAAGAAGAGGTTTTGGTAAGAAATTCTTGAACTCTTTGCCAGATAAATATTTACCTGTTGTTTCTTCGATGGAGCTACTCGCATACATTGAAACAATGACGTTTGAAGATGTGGTTGGGCGTTTAAATGCATATGAAGAAAGAAACAAGTTCAAGAATGTGAATTTCATCCCAAAGTCAGCTCATGTTCACCCAAACCGAAAAGAAAGTTGAAAACTACCGAGGACGTGGTCGAGGTCGTGGAAGATACAACGGACGAGAAAGAGGGAACCTGTAGAACAGTCATTAATCAATTATGACTCGCACTAGCGAGTCATAACTTATGACTCACATTTTATGACTCACATTTCATGACTCACGTTTATAACTTACACTTTATGATACGCTTTTATGACATGCAAATTTGCGTGTCATGGTATAATTTTTTTTAAAAAATATTTGTTCATCTAATTTTTATTATTATTATTATGCATACTAATATATAAACTAATGACACAATTATACAAAATAAACCTTTCATTTCATTTCTTAATTAAACATCCTACATCAAAATGTTACAAAAAATATTTGTTTAGTCAATACAATAAATCATTCTCGGAAAACAAATTGATCCGCATAGCTCGACCATTCTTCACAAACCGCATCAAGATATCCGCATCCGTGTATACCTCTTTGCCTCCACCAACCTAAGAAGAAAAAAAAAGACGTTACAAACTTGGTTGGGTTAAAACATATTCGGTTAAAACAAACCAATACAAACCAATAAGCAAAAGAGTAAATTACACACACATTACTATTGACGAGTATGTCAAGTCCGACACGAACTATCTCCTTCATGAAGTTTAAGATATAATATCCGCACTCTATACTTCCCGGTTGAGTTGGACACTACATAATAACATATTCAAAGTTACAGATTATGATTGAATGATAATACAAGTTTGTTTTTGTGTGTGTTAAACTGAAGGCAGCCTAATAACTAAAAACATCATCTCATAATTCACTAATCAAGTTGACTATTATGACTTCAAGTTGAAATAATCACACTTTAGTCACACATGTATGAAACAGATTTTTACAAAGTTGAAAAGAAATACTTTTATTTTAGTCGTATTCTTTTATTTGCGTCCACTTCAGCGCGCGCACATATAATGTATTGCGTTACGCCCTGCTTGCGGTGCGCACATATAATGTATATATGTGTGAACCCTTGGGTGGGCAAAAGTAAAATTGCACTAATTTTGACGTTATTTTACTAATCACGTGAAAATAACGTTAAAAGTGGCGGAAGGTTAATCAGGCATCATGTGGTGGCGTTGATAGCCGAAAGACAAGGGCACATGCACCAATCAGCAGGTGTCCCGATAATTGAGTGTTATGTGTCTTATGTCCAAGGCTTGATTCAAAACTACTATCGAGCCGGGGGTCTCACCGGAAGCAGCCTCTCTATCTCTATGGGATAGAGGTAAGGCTGTCTACATCTTACCCTCCTCAGACCCTACCATAGCATTGCTATTGGTGGGATATACTGAGTACGATGATGATGATGATGATCAGCGCGCGCAAATCAGATTAGCGTGCACGCGTGCAGATCAGTAGCAAGCAGTTAAAAATCGAATCTAAATAACACGCGTATCAGAATAACGAGCGCAGATCAGAACAGCCCCCGTGCAAATTAGAACAGCGCGCGCCTAGATCAGATTAGCACGTGCGCGTCCGGTTCAGATCTGCGTGTGCGGATAAGATTAGCTCGCACGTGCAGATTAGTACGCGTGCAGTTCAGATAAGATATGATAATAACGCTTGCAGTTCAATTCCCGTGTTAAGAAATTAAGTAGCCACCTTGTTGTTGACCCAGTTGACTTTGATACACATGTTGGCTCCCGTTTTTACAGCGTACACTATCATTGCGCTACAATATAAATTTTGAAATATATCAAAGAATATAATATATAATTACAGCAAGCATAACTACATAACACATCCATGAAAATAATTACTTTCGTGATTTTCTTTATAAAAAAAAAGCAACATGAGTAGACAACTTGATAAAACCCATTCTCAATTAGTAGCATCCATAAATTATATCAGTTCTAGCATAAAATAATCTATAACTATTACATATATCCAAAATCATGTTACAGGTGTTTCATAAAAAAACCAACCTCACAAATACATTAAATAGAACATAAGATTTGTTTTACAAAATATTCTGAGTAGTTGTGTTCAATTTCTCTGAACAATTGGTCCTACATAATAACAAAAAAAATACATTAACACCACTTGTATTTGACAAATGAATAGTAATTTAGGAATATTATCTTTACTAGTAGACAATAATTCACATGCTAATCAAAAACTGAAGTAGATATCTTTAGAATAGAGCACAAAAGAAAAGGAAAACATAAATAAACTAAATAAAAACAATACAAAATGCATTACAAAATAAAACCATATAGGCATATATACCCATATACCATATACATATAAATATTTATGCCAGCATGCACTAAACTCATATTATAAGATAAAAGTTAGACCTATAGATGAAGAATAACATTACTCATTGCAAATGCGACTATAAAATGTCAAAGATTACTCAAACGTTGATTCTTATGCATGTCTGGCATGACTCTATTAAAACTGGTTTTTGTTGGTTCAGGCCCCAAACTACACACAATAATTCAGGTATGTATATAGTATGTGAAGATAACTTGCAGAAAGTAAAAAGTGAAAAAGTGCAGAAAGAAATATCAAAGCTTGTTATGCTTATTGAACAAATAAGGGTTTTGGATTTATAGCCTATAAGACTCAACAATATCCAACGGAAACAAACAAAATACTTCCTAAAACCTGCCACTAATCCTATAACTTGGTCAACTTTGGAGTACTTCTTTATTCACTAATGCATAACATTCAGCTACCTAACATAGTCCCCCTTCTATTTTAACTTGACCCATTAGCTACACAACCGTGCTCCATAATAGACTTCACCCATACTTGACACAACCATCAAGATTAACTAACAGTTTTTGCACAAACCATAGAATCAAATGCTTAAAAACCTATAAAATCTGTACTTACACTATTATTTTCACCTATTTCTTACTGAACATAAACATCAAATAGTCCACACTTAAAATCATGTTGGATTATATAAAAGAAAAGGTTTCTAGTTTCGTTTCATCAAAGATAAAAAATAATTAATTCCATAATCATGCAATAAAGAGTACTTCAATTTAAGAAAAGCAGAACAAAGTTACTTATGATGTAATTTCTACTAAAAACCATTAATTGATCGGATCGATGCTAATAAGATCATTCAAATCCATGCTATAATCCCTAATAGACAGATGTTTAAACTAAAGTATTAGGTCTATATGGCAACACTGGTGAAAATTTTTATAAACACAATTATTACTTATCAAATCCAAAGACTTAATAAAACAATCGCTAAATAGTTAATCACTAACCCTAGCAGACAAATGAATTAGTTGTAACATAAGAACCACAAAAAAAAGACAAAATAATTAACCATAATAATTAAACTTCATCATATGCAACTTCATGTGCGAGATTAATTGCCCTGTAATTAATCACACTCTCAGTACGAACTTGACGAATCTATATAGAATGATTCAAAAATAAAATTAGAATGAAAAACAATCAGAGATGAAGAAACAAAATCTGTGAAGTATATTAGAATAGCGATTAAACAAACAAAACATACATGTTTGAACCCGATTTGTAAGCATGTAGATCTTGATTTGAGAAGCCAACGACGTAAGAAGCAGAGAGGAACCAGAGAAGCCGGGGGATACGTTGAAAGTTAGGGTTTAATGTTATAATGAAAACTGGGTATGGGTTTTTCAAGTGCCTGCCTGATTTTTTTAGTGGGTCATAGGTTATATTTGAGTGGGAAAAAAATTTCAGGAATAGGTAGATCTTTCAAAAAAGATAGTCATAAATGGTGCAAAGTCAATGGTGCAAGTCATCGTATCTCAAGAAATAGAGTTTTTTTTACTGTTGTGTTGTAAAACACACTAATTTTTCACACTATTTGTTATTGTTTTAATCGCTTATTTATCTAATATTTAATGTTTTTAACTTGTTTAAGTATGATATTACATGAATATGTATTTTGTAGGTTACAGGTTTAAAGAGAAAACAATAGAGCTTTTCAAGACACTTAGAGGCCTTTTATGCACTATTCTTGAAGAACCAAGTTAAAGGCCCGGCCCGTATCCATTTGTGTGAAGCCCATGCATGTTTTATTATATAATTACATAAAATAAAAAAACCCTAGCAGCCCCTAGAGCCCCATTTCTGGCCGAAATCAGCAGCTACACCAAGAACAAAAGAAGGAAAATAAATTATAAATCCCAATCCTTGTGAGAATTCCGGTCGGCAGCTTCAAGTTATAGGGTTAATTTGTGACGGCTACGGAAGAAGAAAGCAGCCAAGGAGGACTTAGGACAGCAGCTCAGGATTGTTTTTCATCACATATCTCAGCCACAATTGATAGTATAACATTCATATACTTTGGTTTCTTTTTTATTGTTCATAACTATCTTGTTCTTAATCATTTGGCTAAGTCTTTTGCAATTGAGTTTATAATTGAGTTGCCATTGACTATATTTGATTGTGGATTGAGTTTGATTATGAATTGGATGAGTATTATGATGGTTATATTGATGGTTTGCTGCTGTCCAACTAACATGTCTAGCTAAAATTGTTAGTTCTACTTAGGTTTGACGATGATTGCTCGGTTTTGATGAGTTGTGTGGATTGTTTGATCAAATGACGTGAATTACTATTGTAAAGTTTGGTTTAATATTAAATTTGGTTGTGTTTACTTGCTGGAAATTTATTAATATTATATCAATGACCTCATGCTTCGATTGGTTGAATTTTTTTTGATTAATTATTGCTTGTTTGATTCTTTACTTGGTCTTTATAATTTATTTGCGGTAGATACAACCGTAGGGTTTTGTTGTGTTTGTTTTGGTAAAAATCAGCCTGTATACACCTTCTTAGAGACTGAGAGGTGATAAGAAGTAAAGTCGTCTCATAGCCTTTACATGTTGGGATTAGAATTGCGCGAGAGCGAGTTCGGTTCTTGTCGGGTTTGGTTTTGTGAGCGATTAGTTGGTCTAATTTGTGTTTAAACTAAAATTTTCCTCTATCCTTGGTTGTGTAGTATTCATTTCCATTAGGGTCAAGTGTCGGTGAGTCCGAGAGGATAGTTGGTGTTAGAACACCTTAACAATTGTTTTCCGGTTTGATTTTAAAATTAATTAAGTGTAAGTTAGGGTTTGTTAGTGAGACCGAAAGGTGATCTAGCTAGCTTGAGCAAACCTTAGTTGTGTCATCTTTAGATACCGGTGTTGTGAGATCATTCAATCCATTTTCTTGTTAGATCGTCAAATTGAGTCTTACCTAGGTAGACGTTTTCTCCATTGTCAGTCACAATCAGTTAATTCTCTAACTTAGGAAAGTTTTGTTTGTCAGTTCAGTTAGTCCAGTTAATTAATTTAGTCAAAGTAATTTAGGTCAAATTGTAACATCCCGAAATTTCTAAAGTAATATTTAATATATTATTTTGTCGGGTGAAATAAACGAGTTAGTGGAACGATAATAATAATAGCAAAATATGAAGACTTAGTAGGATAATTAGATTGAATTAGTTATGGACCAAAAGGAAATATGGGCCTTAGGTCCATGGGCTTAAGGGAGTATAAATATCCCCTTAAACCCTAATCATTTCCATTCCATCCATCTTATCCATCCTAATCTCTACACACTCAAAAACACACATACTTCCTACACCATATACGGCCGCGAGCTAAGGAGCAATCCGAGACCAAACCGAGCCTATAACTTAATAGATCTTGAGCGTGAAAGCAAGATACAAGATTTTAGTTCATCACCAAGCTAACCGTAACCTTGAAAACACGTAAAGGTATGTCCTTTATCCTTAAAGTTTACGTTTTGATGAACGGTTATCCGTGAAACTTGAACCTAGCAAAGATCGGGTATAAACGAGTATTAAAGTAGCAAACTTGACGTTAAAACAAACCTAACAAACCTATAAACATGTACGGTTCGTTTAAAGAAAACCTTAGATCTAGTGTTGGACGTTTTTAGCTTAAAGGTCCCAACTTTATACTTTTCCGGGCCGAGTTTTCCCCGATATCGATCATGGAAATGTTCACGGGGTTGGTTAATATCATTTCAAGGGGTTACACGTTAAAATGAAGATGATTATGGGGGTTAAGGACGAACAGTAGCCGCTGCTGGACAACTTCGCCTGCGGCTAAGTTCGCCTACAGCCAAGTTCGCCAAGATAACTTGGCCTTAATCCAATCTAAGTTCGCTGATCAAGTTCGCCTGCTGCAACTTCGCCATATATAAGTTCGCTTATGTATAAGTTCGCTCAATATATAAGTTCGCTTAAAGTCTAAGTTCGCTTATGTATAAGTTCGCTTATGTATAAGTTCGCTTATATACAAGTTCGCTTATATCTAAGTTCGCTTATATCTAAGTTCGCTTATATATCTAAGTTCGCTTATATTGAGACCCGGATACCTGGCGACTTGTAAATGCATACATATACGTGTATACACTTGATAGCATGCATCGTAAAGACCTAAGGAGATAAAATAAATGAATGTTAAAATAAAGGGAAAACCATAAAATGCTAAGTAAGCTAATACTAGACCTCTAGAGTAGACCAGACGAGTATTTGATGCGTGTAACTATTATACAGTTAGCAGAGCTCAGTTAAAGAAGGGATTAACTATAAGCGGAGAAAGAGACAGGATTCAGGTGAGTTTCTAGCCCCATTCCTTGTTATGTTTTTCAGGGCTGTGTGCATACTCGATGTGATTAGTTAATACACTTACCTTAAGTAGTAAGTGTATGCCATATATGATATATGTGATAGATATGAATGATTGATTGTCGGTACGCGAACGATCTTCGGATATTGCGTGTACTGTCAGATTGTAAATAAATATATGAATGTTATAAATGGATGATGTATGATCGTTATGAATGAATGCTTGTCGGGACGTGAACGATCTTCGGATATTGCACGGACCGACAAGAAGTACGATAGATGAATGAGGTGAAGAACGCCTAGAGTGTTCTTATGCTATAATGTAATTATTGTATATATGAAGTATGTGTATACAAGTACAACAATGGTATGTGGGTTCTACGTTCGACATAGTAAGTTAGGATGGCAAATCCCTCTAGCTTCTGTTGGACATAGACTTGGCAGGTGAGGGCGTAGTTAAGGACTGCGGGCCTTATACGTGATATAGGTGATAGATGTAAACGTAGATAGGGACGGTGGGCCTTATACATGTTACAGATAATAGACGACAACATAGTTAAGGACTGCGGACCTTATGCGTATTATAGATAGGCATCAGCATAGGAAAGGACTGGGACCTTATACGTGCTGTAATTGTATTGTGGTAGCATAGGGGAGGACTGTGGACCTCGTACGTGCTATGAATTAGGTTGCAACATAGGGAAGGACTGTGGACCTTGTACGTGTTGTGGATGTAGGATGGTATAGGGAAGGACTGCGGACCTTGCACGTACCATAAATGGTGAACATAGGTAAGGACTGCGGACCTTTTACGTGTTCACGACCTTGAGTACAGGTATAGACGGCGGACTATGAACGTACTCTCGGTAGACTGAGGTTAGTGATTGTAGATATGTATGTATGTATGGTAGTAGTGTAACGGATTAAGTATGGATATGTATCTTCGGACATGTATGTATGTGTATGTATTGTATGGCGTCCTATTAACTAGAACTCACTCAGCGTAGCTGACTTTTAGTATGCACGTAGGTGAGTAGAATGAGGCAGGTAGCTTGAGGAGGACACATGGCAGAGTTGGACGAAGCTGGCATCTGAAGATTTTGCTATGATGTTTTATTTTAAAAGACTATGTTTTGTTTTTAAATGACTATGAATGCTAGATAAGACAAGAATTATGGTTATGGAATGTAATGGTTTGAATGTTTTTAATGTTCCGCGAATGTTTTAATTAACTCTGATATTTAGAACTGCGTTTATGAGTAAATCCAACACGAAAGTAGGGCTACCGGTAACGGGGCCTTACACAAATAGTTTTAATTATTAAGAATCAAATTAAAATTATTATTCTAAGGGAGGTATTCTCTAGGGTTAGTAATCATAGGCGTTTTCACATGTCCTTGTGTTCAATACTCGGACTTCTTAGATCTATGCTACTTACGATCGGTACACTCGCCGGTTGTGTATGGTGTTATTAGGAATTTCCGTTTTAATAATAAAGCTTAGTTATGAGTAACACAGATATAAAATTGTGAATTAGGCACACCTTAAGTTTTTGGCGCCGTTGCCGGGGACACGGTTTAAGGCGTATTGAGAACGACTCGAGTTAGGACCTACCTTGTTTGCTACTCGTTTTTCTTTTGCTTTGCTTGTTAGTTAGAATATTTTAGCTAATTTTAGCTCTTTTTCATCTAGTTTAGTAGTGTATGCGACATACTCGATCTCTTGGACCACCTGAAACTGAAGGATTTTCCGTACCAGAGAGAGTTGCGTGAGAGACGTCGTACTAGTCCACCTTCCAGTTCTTCTTCGTCTGTTGGTAATACATCCTCTTCTCCTACTTTTTATGAATTCGTCGTTAGGGATAAGATTATGGCCGACGCACCACCACTGAGGAGGAAAGTTGCAGACCGGGCCCGTCCGACCGATGCTAGCGCTAGATCCAGAATCGTTCCACCAGCCATCGCAGTTAACACGAATTGGCGAATTCCATAGAACATTCTGAACACCATCTCACATTCTGCTCAATTTCACGGGTTGCTCCATGAAAACCCGTATTCTCGTCTCACTCGCATTGCACGTATTTCCGACACTTTCCATCTTGCCGGCGTATCTGAAGACGCCGCCAAACTTCGCGTTTTTCCGTTCTCACTCGTTGATCATGCGAGTATGTGGCTTGAGTCCCTACCACAGGGCTCCATAGCTACTTGGGCCACCATGCATACCCAGTTTCTTGAGAAATACGATCCTCCAGCTAAGGCCGCTCGTTTGCGAAACCAGATTCATTCTTTCCCGATGGAGGTCACCGAGACTTTCTACGAGGCATGGGAGAGATTCAAAAATCTGCTAGCTTTATGTCCAACCCATGGTTTGCAAGACTGGACAGTTGAGAAATTCTATAACGGGGTGACATACGCGACACAAACCATGCTAAACACAGCTGCGAGAGGTAACTTGTTGACGAAGAAGGATACCGATGAGTGCATAGCCCTTTTCAACGGGTTGGCAATGAGTGGATACCAGTGAGCACCCTCCAAGAGCACCAAGACTGTCGAATCCATGTAACGAGGCATGCATACGGTTGACACGACTTTCTACGAGGCATGGGAGAGATTCAAAAATCTGCTAGCTTTATGTCCAACCCATGGTTTGCAAGACTAGGCAGTTGAGAAATTCTATAACGGGGTGACATACGCGACATAAACCATGCTAAACACAGCTGCGAGAGGTAACTTGTTGACGACGAAGGATACCGATGAGTGCATAGCCCTTTCAACGGGTTGGCCATGAGTGGATACTAGCGAGCACCCTCCAAGAGCACCAAGACCGTTGAATCCATGTAACGAGGCATGCATACGGTTGACACGAACACCGCACTTACGGCACAGGTTGAGGCGTTAGTGAAGATTGTGAAGGACTTGCAGGTGAAGAGCAAGTTGTGCGAGATTTGTAGAGGAAGGCATGATACTATTCAGTGCCCCGTAGGTTTCTAGAAGGAGGCGGTTGATGTTGTTATTAATCCGAACCGAAATCAAATTTCTTTCAATTCTTATAATTGGGGGGGGGGGGGGGAGGAAATCAAAATTCCAACTGGATGAACGGAAATCATTCCGAATTCCAGCAGTGTTAGAGTCTATTCCAGGATTCCGGTGAGGGAGCGAGTAGTGGGGAGAAGAAGCCCACTTTAGAGAAGATGATGGCACAACATACAAAGTTTTTGTCACATCTTATGACTCGAGAGGACTCCGGTCACAAAGGGAACAAAGAGAAATTTTGGGAGCACGAGTCATTTCTGAGAAATAAAGGAGCGTCAATTCACAAATCTCGAGCGGCAGGCGAGAGAGATAGCAAGTCGAATAAATGAGAGGCCGCCGGATACACTTCCGAGTAATACCGAGCAGAACCCGAAGGGATTTGCGAAGGCTGTTGATGTGTTGTGAAACGCACTAGTTCTTTGCGCTATTTATCATTGTTTTAATCGCTTATTTATCTAATATTTAATGTTTTTAATTTGTTTTAGTATGATCTTACATTAATATGTATTTTGTAGGTTGCGGGTTTAAAGAGTAACAAATCGAGCTTTGAAAGAGATTTAGAGGCCTTTTATGCACTATTATTGAATAATCAAGTTAAAGGCCCGACCCATATTCATTTTGTGAAGCCCATATGTGCTATAATATAATAAACAACAATAAAATAAACCCTAACCAGCCCCTAAATCTCAAAATCAGCAGCTACACCTAGAGAAAGAAGAAGAAAAAGTTATAAACCCTAACTCTTTGAAGAATTCCGATCGGCAGCTTCAGGTTCAAGGAAGAAAGGAGTGTTGCAGAAAAGATTACAAGTGTTTTTCATAGCCAAGAGCAGCCAAAAACATTATACTTCATCCCCATATACTTTGGTTTGGTTTTAAGTATCATAACTCTTTTGATTTTGATCTTAAAAGTGAATTGGTTTGCAATTGAGTTGAGGATTGAATTGTGTATGATCATAATTGATTGTGGAATGATATTGATTATGTTTGTGGTGATTTATATGATGTTTAAATTGAGTCATAGCTGCTGTCCAAAAATTATGCTTGGCTAAACTTCTTAGTTCTACCTAGGTTAGATGATTATTGTTCGGTTTTGATGAGTTAAATGGATTGTTTGGTTAATATGACTTGAATTGCTATTAAAAGTTTGATTTAATGATGAATTAGGTTGTGTTTAGTGGCTGCCATATTATTGATGTTATCTCATAATCTCGTGCTTTGATTAATTGAATTGATTTTGATTGATAGTTGCATGTTCAAGTCTTTACTTTGTGTTTAGAGTTTGTTTGCGGTAGGTACAACCGTAAGGTTTTGTTGAGATTATTTATTGATATAATTCAGCGGGTGAGTACTTCTTAGAGAGAGAGAGAGAGAGAGAGAGAGAGGTGATAGGAAGTAAATTCGTCTCATATCTTTTGCTTGTAAAGATCAGGATTACGCGATAGCGGGTTCAGTTCTTGTAGGGTTTGGGTTCGTGAGCGATTAGTTGGTCAAGTTTATGTTAAACCAAATTGTTCCTCTATCCTTAGTTGCGTAGTATTCGTTTCCATTAGCGTCGTGTGCCGGTGACTCCGAGAGGAGAGTCGACATTAGAACACCTTAGCATTCGTTTCCCAGTTTATTCTTAAAATCAATTAAGTGTAAGTTAGGTTTGTTAGTGAGACCGAGAGGTGATCTAGCGCTCTTAAGCGAACCTTAGTTGTGTCATCCTTAGATACCGGTGTCGTGAGATCATTCAATCCATTAGCTTGTTAGACCGTCAATATGATTCGTACCTAGATAGACGTTTTCTCCATTGTTAGTTAAGTCGTTAAGTTTTGTTAAGTTAAATTAATTAATTTAGTCAAAGTAATTTAGGTCAAGTAGTTTAATTATTAAAAACCAAATTAAAAAAAATATTATTCTTAGGAAAGTCTTGTCTAGGGTTTAGTGATCATAAGCGTTCTCGCGTGTCCTTGTGTTCGATACTCGGTCTTCTTAGGTCTATACTACTTTTGACCGGTACACTTGCCGGTTGTGTGTGGTGTCATTAGGATTTTTCGTTTTATAAATTTAAAGCTTTATTGTGACTCCCATAGAAAAGCACTCATTAGACACACATCAGCTGTGACGACGAGGAACGGTGCAGGGGCACGCAACGAACCCGTGATTCAGAAGGCGACTAGAGGAGGAGTCGTTGAGGAGCCTGTGGTCGATGTCGAGGAGCAGGTGGACAAGGAGATTCAGATGGAGTCTCCGCCGGCCATGGGGCATCAGAGGCGCAGCCCAGGAAGTATGACACATGCCGAGAACCAGCAGTTACCCAGCACACCAGCAAGAGTTTAGAAACCTAGAGTTCCATATCCCGGGAGACTCTGCATCGATAGAGACGAGGAGCAGAACTCCAAATTGTTTGATCTATTGAAGCAGCTTCACCTTAACATTCCGTTCCTTGAGGCACTCACTAAAATGCCGAAACATGCAAAGTTCCTTAACGTTATTCTTTCGAATAAGGAGAAGTTAGCTGAGGTCTCTTCCATCCCAATGAGTGGTAGTTGCACTGCAATCTTGCACAGAAAGTTACCAGAGAAGTTGTCCGATCCTGGGAGTTTCACGATTTCCTGCATCTTGAGTGATGATACAGTGATTTATGCGCTGGCGTATCTTGGTGCTAGTATTAATCACATGCCGTATTCTATGTATCGCAAGTTGGGTTTAGGCGAGCCAGGGCCTACCAAGATGAGTATCCAAATTAACGATCGTTATGTGAAAT
This sequence comes from Bidens hawaiensis, assembly GCF_021521415.1. Lineage (NCBI taxonomy): Eukaryota > Viridiplantae > Streptophyta > Magnoliopsida > Asterales > Asteraceae > Bidens > Bidens hawaiensis. The sequence goes on along the minus strand of NW_027493286.1, from coordinate 45,310 downwards.
ACCCTCGAGGGGTGGTCGAGAACATGCTCGTTCGTGTCAACAAGTTCATCTTTCCGGTGTACTTTGTCATCTTGGACATGAACGATGATGATAGTTTCCCACTTATCTTAGGCCGACCATTCCTTTCCACTGCACATGCGTTCATCGACGTCTGTGAGGGTAAGTTGATTTTTAGAGTTGGGGATGGGAACGTCACCTTTGATGTTCGACAGTCACTAAAACACCGCAAGTGTGCTGATGACTCCTTGTACTTCATTGATACCATCATGGAACATGTTGGGGAGTTTTTCAGTGAAATCTGTGGAGGATCTGCCTTCGAAACCCAGATTCTCGACAAGGAGATTCTAGAGATTGAGATGGATACCATGGCCGATCAGTCCTTGGATGACGACACCGAGTCATATGGATCTGAATATGGCGTGTCAGCAGAGATCGTGCGAGTCGATCTGATGGACCGACCTTCCGCTGAGAATCATCCTTCTTCTTTAAAGTTTATGGAATTTCCTGCCCATCTGGAGTATGCGTTTTTAGATGAAGAGAGGAAGCTGCCAGTTATTATTGCATATGCTTTGACGGAGGTCGGAAAGAAGAAGAAGTTGAGGGTGCTACAAGAGCACAATTAGGCGATTGCGTGGATGATTATTGACATTAAGTGTGAACCCTTCGTTTTGAACTTATAAAATCCTTATGGAGGATAATTTTATAACTGTCACTCAGCCGCAAAGTTGGCTTAATCCGAAGATGCAGGAGGTTGTGAAGAAGGAGATCATTAAACTCCTTGATGTGGGGATCATCTTCTCCATTTCTGATAGTGCTTGGGTGAGACCGGTTCAAGTGGTTCCTAAAAAGGGTGGCATGACTGTCTTCACAATGAGAGGAACGAGCTCATTCCCACTAGGACTGTGACTGGTTGGAGAGCCTGCATTGACTACCGCAGACTTAATGATGCCACCTGGAAATACAACTTTCCTTTACCCTTTATTGATCAAATGTTGGAGCGCTTGGCAGGTCAGCAATACTACTGCTTCTTAGATGGTTTCTCCAGCTATTTTCAGGTTCTGATAGTTCCCGATGCCCAGTAGAAAACCACCTTTACATGTCCTTATGGAACGTTTTCTTATAGACGTATGCTGCTCGTATTGTGTAACGCTCCAGCCACATTTCAGAGATGCATGGTGGCTATTTTCCACGACATGATCGAGGACTCCATGGAGGTGTTCATGGACGATTTTTCTGTATTTGGGAGTTACTTTGATCATTGCCTTTCTAATCTTGAGAAGATGATGACCCGCTGCCTTGACACCAACCTAGTTCTTAACTGGGAGAAGTGTCATTTCTCGGTACGCGAGGGCATTGTTTTGGGGCATCGGATTTCGAGTGCGGGGATAGAGGTTGACCAAGAGAAGGTCTAGACCATTTCTAATCTTCCCCCGTCCACTTCTGTGAGATCCATCCAGAGTTTCTAGGTCTTGTCAGGTTCTACCGCCGCTTCATCAAAGTTTTTTTTATGATCGCGAGACCCATGACCAAACTTCTGGAGGAAGTATCCTCCATTCCTTTTTTTCTAATCAGTGTATCGAGGCGTTTGATCTTTTGAATGACAAACTCGTTAACGCCCCGATCATGATTGCTCATGACTGGTCGTTACCATTCGAGCTGATGTATGACGCGAGCGACTTCGCAGTTGGAGCGGTTCTTGGACAGCGGAAGGATAAACACTTCCATTCGATTTACTATGCTAACCGGACCTTAAATGGTGCACATGAGAGTTATACCACCACCGAGAAAGAGCTTTTAGTTGTGGTGTTTGCATTCGATAAATTTAGGTCCTATCTAGTTTGGTCCAAGACGATTGTGTACATGGACCATGCTACTATACGATATCTCTTCAGCAAGCAGGATGCTAAGCCTTGTCTTATCCGATGGATCCTGTTGCTTCAAGAATTTGATATTGTTATCCATGACAAAAGGGGGCCTAGAATGTGGCGGCCGATCATCTTTCGTGTCTAGAGTGAGCGAAGTTAGAAGATTCGGGGTCAGGATCGATGACCGTTTTCCGACAGAGAGTCTCATGTTTGCTACAGCCCATGAGGATGGTGTTCCATGGTTCGCTGACTTCGCGAACTATCTTGCGGACGGGTACCTCCCGAAGATGCCTTACCGGTAAAACAAGAAATTCTATGCTGATATTAAGTTCACCTATGGGATGACCCGTAACTTTTCCATATCAGTGTTGGTCAGCTGATTAGGAGGTGTGTAGATGTTAAGGAGGGATGGCAGATTCTGAGCCATTGTTATGTAGGACCGACAAAAGGTCACTACGGTGCGAGTTCGACTGCAAAGAAGGTGTTTGATTCTGGTTATTATTGGCTTTCAATTTTTAAGGTAACGTATGCGTTTGTGAGGAGTTGTGATCGTTGCCAGCGTGTCGGCAACATCTCGTTGCGAAATGAAATGCCCCAAAACGCTATTCAGGTTTGTGAGGTTTTCGATGTGTGGGGCATTAATTTCATGGGACCGTTTCCATCTTCGATGGGAACAAGTATATACTCGTGGCCGTTAATTATGTTTCAAAGTAGATTGAGGCCAAGGCTTTACCCAAAAATGATGCCCGAGTTGTAGTCCGGTTTCGTAAGAGCCTTTTCACGTTTTGGTGTCCCGAAAGCCTTGATCAGTGATTAAGGTACTCACTTATGAAACAAGAAGATGGAGAAGGCGTTGCGAAGCTATGGGGTCACCCATCGGCTTGCGACCGCCTACCACCCACAGACTAGTGGGAAAGTGGAAGTGAGTAATCGGGGAATCAAACGTATTCTTGAGAAAACAGTTGGTTCGAATCGTCAGGATTGGTCCGACAAATTGGATGACGCTTTGTGGGCCTTCCGAACAGCCTTTACAACTCTGACTGGTTCCACACCGTTTTGGATGATTTATGAGAAGGCTTGTTATCTTCCTGTTGAGTTCGAGCACCGTGCTTTATGGCCCCTCCAGAGGGGTGGAAGGCACTCGGTTCCACCAGTTGCACAAGTTAGAGGAGCCGAGGGAGCACACTTATGCCCAGTCGTTTAAGTATAAGGAGCAGATGAAGCAATTGCATGATAGAAACTTGAAGGGTAATAAGCAATTCAAGTGTGGGGATCTGGTTTTATTGTGTAACTCCCGGTTGAGGTTATTCCTGGGAAAGTTGAAATCCTGATGGTCGGGACTGTTCACAGTCACTGTGGTATTCCCGTATGACACTATTGAGATACAAGATAAGAGCGAGAAATTTAAGGTAAATGGTCACATGTTGAAGCACTACATAGGCGAGCCGGTTGCTGATCACACAGTCGAGGTATTCTACCTTGACCCACTCACCGAGGTGTAGACGTGATTGGATGCATCACTCGGGAGATAGCCTGAGTTGTAGAGTGTGTACTTTTATTTTTGCTATATGTTTTACTTATTTTGTCTTTGTCAGGATGTTCGAAATCGAAACCGCTCGTACTCAATCTCCATTCGAGTCGGTCGATTTTAGGGGTATTCTATATATAAAAAAACAAAAAAAAAAACAAAACAAAACAGAAAAATATGTTTATTTCTTGTGTTTTGTTTTATGTGTTGTAAGCCGCTACATGAGAGCGAGTTTAAGTTATTGCAAGTATTACGATGCGCATGATAGCTTTGGTGGCGTTTTGGAACTGGTTCTCCCAAGGTTGCCGCCGTGAATGAAATGCTATACGGTCGTTCGATTGATACACAGATGATGAAGATTCTGCATATAACCAGGGGAGTAACCCGTTCTTTGTTTTATTTTTGCAATTTTTAAGTTCTATTTTTATTTTATTTCTCTCTTTTCCTTGTTCTCATCGAGGACGATTTTGTTCTAAGTGTGGCAATGAGATTTATTTTACTTAGTTGTAGAAGAAAATAAAAATGAAAAATGAAAAAGATTGTCCCTTGAAATCTGATTCTTTCTACATTAAGCAGGAAATGATGTTATTACCGAGTATTTGTATAATCTCTTGATGCTTTCTATATATATATATATATATATATATATATATATATATATATATATATATATATATATATAATAGATAAGAACAGTACACATAGGCCCATGTGTATGGTGTTGTAGCTGAACGGTTTAGACTCAGTGTTTGATGTGTCTGTAGGCTTAGCCTTTGAGAATGAAAGGGCGGTTTGGTTGTTGACTTAATTGAACCCTTTTAAATTGACTGACTTTTGTGGTAAACATCTTAGGGTTTTGTTTGTTTAACCAAACCCGTAACAGGACTGGAATGAAAGGCCGGGTCATACTCAAGCCTCGTGTCACATGATCACCAATTATATAAAAACCTATTTTTTGTATACATAGTTGTATGTATAATCTTATGTATACGTATCTATTCCTGCGAAGCTCCGTACTTTGTTGTGCGGTGGCGCAGACCTGAATGTTGATGCTAGCATAACAGTTTTGCTCGGCCCTCTATTGTGCGGTGGCGTAGACCTGAGCCTAGATGCATTTCTGTAATATCGTCCAACATGGTGGAATTTTAAATTGCAAAATGAAAAAAAAAAGCCAAAAGGAAGAAACAAAGATAAAAAAAATTTAATTAAAACCACCATGAAGTAAATTAATGTCGGTCAATCTTGATATCCGAGTAATTGCGTGCACTTAAAAGAGAGGAATCGCCACTACAAGGGGAATCAAGGACCTAATTATAGTTTATAGATTGTATACGAGTCGAAAATATTTTGATCATTTACTACCTTGGATGAAGGAGTTTCAGGTCAGTGAAGTTTGGTGATGGATCCGAGATCGAAATCAAAGGTAAAGGTAATGTCACTACGTGAATATCGACCTTCGGCCACACATGTGGTCTGGGCGATTTGCCACACTTCGGCTTAAATGTGTGGCTTAAAGGTCTTTGACCATGTTTGAAAACCTTCCAGAATGTTTTGGCCTCACATATTATTCTTCATGTGACCATTCTATACCTACTCAGGTACTTTTCGCCACACTTTGAAAAAAAACTATGACAAAAACTAGCCACATTATAAAAACGTGTGGCGAAATGTGACCTACAGTCATAGTTTGTTTGATTTTTGATACATGTGACCAAAAACACATGCATTAGCCACAAACTGTGACATTTAACTAGCCACATGTTTTAATAGTGTGGCCAAATGTGACAAACGGCTACTGTATTGATAAGAGATGTGTCTAAAAGGTAAAAGATATAACCACTTATATTACGTTGTGTGACCTAATGTCACATTTTCTAGCCACATTTTTAACAAAGTGGCGAAATATGACGAACAACCATTGTATTTATTAGTAATGTGGCTAAAACGCTTAAAATTTATGGCCACTTATACGAGGTTGTGTGACCAAATAGTAGTTTACTTTTATTTTTCCTAAGTTTTTTATTGTCACGGATACACTTATTATGTGTGGCTATAAGTGAGAAATTGTCACACTTAAATATTTTTAAGTGTGTCCAAATGTAATTAATGGCCACTTATACGAGGTTGTGTGACCAAAGAGTATCTTAGTTTTATTTTTTATAAGTTTTTTATTGTCACATATACACTTATTATGTGTGGCTATAAGTGAGTAATGGTCACACTTAAATATTTTTAAGTGTGTCCAAATGTAATTAATGACCACTTATACGAGGTTGTGTGACCAAAGAGTATGTTAGTTTTATTTTTTCTAAGTTTTTATTGTCACAGATACACTTATTATGTGTGTCTATAAGTGATAGATGGTCACACTAAAATATGTTTAAGCGTGTCAAAAACGTAATTAATGGCCACACGTTGATTTGACGAGTGGCGACGTCATCATTGCATTTACAGTTTCTTGTGCCTCAAATTTCAAATTGTCATGGAGATGTACCGCTGGGTTCCGATGGTGTTTAAATACCAGTCACAATCACAATCACAATCCACAAATCACATTCACAATCCATAATCACAATCACAATCCACCTTTCTTCCGATTATAATTTCCGATAATGGCTTCAACATGGGTCGAACGTGCACGGGGTGCTCATGCCCCCATCTACTACGACCCCACATTTTTCACCATACGATTCCGTTTATGGGGCATTCCGTAGTCAGGTGAACCTTCGCCTCCAAAGGCTTAAGAACTCCACCTATACCTCGGATGGCATGTACGAGAGGGTCATGCCCTCTCATACTCCAGAAGAGAATCCGGATGTAGATTCGGATACAGAATATACAGGGAGGTCTACGATGGATGTCGATGTAGATTATAATATGGAGTCGGATGCTAGGAGTTAGTTTTATGTAATTTGGTTTTCTATATTAATGTAAATGTTATATTGTAAATGTTATTATATTTTGGTATTAATATGTTATGTGAATTGATTAATCATATTTCAATTTTTTTAATACATAATCACTTATATTATGTGAATGTTATTATTGTAAATGTTATTATTAATTGTAAAGCGTATGAGCGTTTTCAAATCATGATATATATAACTGGTGGCTGAAATTTAATAACTGCAATAAACCAACTATAAAACAACAGACTTTAATGCCTGCAATAAAACTGGTGGCTAAAATTTATTAGACTTTAATATATATATGTTATGTGAATTCCAAACTTGGCCAAGCAGAAAAAATCTAAGGTTTCCACAGATCTTAAACTTCTCAAAGATCTTAAATTTTGATAAAATCCCTTCCAAAACTCAATGCCATCACCAATCTTAAATTAGGTTACTGGTGATGGCATTGAGTTTGGAAGGGGTTTTTCAAAAATGAATTTTATTTGTTCAAAGGCTTCTTCAAAGTCTAAGACCCACAGACGCTTTGGTCAAAGATCTGAGTATGAAGGGTACAATTTTGGTATGCAGGTTAGTGAAAAGAAGGGCATAATCGTCTTTTTTTATAAAATGAGTTGATAATGTTTTGCAGGAAACTAGTTGTTAAAAAGTATGTTGAAACATAACCAAATAGAGGTTGTGCAAGAAACAAAACCATCAGACGAGAAATGATGACTGTCTCCGATGGCCGGTTTCGCGGTTTCCAACCGAACCATGAACACCCTAGACAACATGATGCATTTTTGGGCTTTATTTGTATTAATGTAACTTTGATATAGCACGAGTCAGTTATGAGTGTAATGACTTTATTGATATTACTATGATACACTACAAGTCAATTGTGACTTTTATCGATGTATCATGATGTATGTTTGAACTTGACACCAATTGACCAAAATAGCCAGAAGATGAAATGAATTCAACAAATCGGCCTGTATAAGTAGCAATAGTATTAAAAACAACCAATATTTCTTTAGTTTGAATTAATAAGTACAAAGTAAAGAATGGTGATATCGTGTATCACAACTAAATTTAAATATATATTTACATCTAACTAGCCGAACGAACACAACTGATGGGTCGACAACCCCGACATCGGTGTCAATCTCCATTACGAATAGTTGTAGGCTTTTTTTCGGGCCTCCAGTAATCATCCGGGGACTCATTACGAAGCAGTTGATTTGGTTGTACAAGTGGCAATGTATTACCCTCATGAGGGAAAGTTACCGTACTAAATTCCTCATGGACCTCGTCATACGAATGCCTATAATTCTTGGGTGGAGTCATGAGGGCAACATGCTATTTTCTATCCAGCTGATCTTGAACATAAAACACCTGGCGTGCTTGCGAGGCCAATATGAACGGATCATCCTTGTGGCCAAATTTGTTTAGGTCGACCGACGTGTAACCAAGAATATCATGTTTGACATGTTTACGGTCAACCCATTGGCACATGAAGACCGGAATTCTTTTAGTATGATAATATAGAACCCATATCTCTTGCAAAACCCCAAAATAAAAGTTTTGTCCATAGGTCACCACGTCTTTTTTGATGTGCATGTCATCCGCCTCTACACCAACCCCGCTGTTCTGGTAAACTCTACCATCATGAGATTTTATACGGAATTCAAAGCCGTTGATGTCGTATGAGTCGTATTTGTAAACGTTGCGGTGTGCTCCGTGTGCAATCCACTTTACGGTTTCCGATACAGAACCTAGGGAGCCCGCTAGCTCTCTTTCAATCTGAATTTCATTACAAGGATTAGCTCTCTCTATAAAAGATTTTTGAAATTATAGAAGACTTAATAAATTGATCTACCTTGTCGCGTAACCAGTCAGCAAACTTTAAAGTATGCTCCTTCTCCAGCAATGCTTGTCGTTTACCAGGCATTTGGTTTTTCAAAGAGGTCTTGTGTTGTCTGCAAGTAGGAGTATAATATAATGTGAATTAATATATATACACACACACACACACATATATGGGTGCAGTTACTGTACGCTAATGCCTTAACGTATGGTATATTCTGAACTAATATATATATATATATATATATATATATACATATATATATGGGTGCGTTTGCTGAGCGTTTTAGGTTTTTTCCTTTGTTTTTTACTGTTGAGCGTCTCGCGTATCTACCATATGTTAAGGCATTAGCGTACAGTAACTTCACCCTATATATATATATATAATTTAGATTATATATGTTAGTAATACTTACTCGATATACGGCGCTATTTCAGGCGTATTCTGCAGCACATAGAAATGTGCCCTCTTGAAGAGATCAGGAGAAACTTCAACTGATTTAGCGCCTGTGACAGGAATTGTCTCCCTATTATCATCATGCTTATCATGTGGAATACCAACAGTACTCTTGATGTTTTTTTGTATTCGCTCAGAAACTCGATTGTTTCTTCCGCAATGTTCTCCTCTGGAATGCACCCTTCTGGATAAGTTTTGTTTCGCACATGCTCTTTGATAACCTTCATACACCTTTCAAAGGGATACATCCAACGAAAGCATGGTGGCCCACATAATTTTGTCTCTCTGACAAGGTGCACGGTTAAGTGAACCATGACATCAAAAAATGATGGAGGAAAGTACTTCTCCAGCATGCACAGTGTAACTATTTACTCTTCCTGCATCTTATCAAGCTCTTCTACAATGATTTCTTTACTACAAATTGACTTGAAAAAAAAACAAAGCCTGATTATAGCATTTCTCATTGGTTCTGGAATGATGGACCGTATTGCAAGGGGCAAAAACTGTTGCATAAGCATGTGATAATCATGTGATTTAAGGCCTTGTAGCTTCCTTTCTTTAAGATTCACCAAACTAGAAATGTTAGAACAATACCCTAGTGAAGCCTTCAGTTTATACAATGTTTCAAGACACATGTCTTTTTCTTGTGCTTATAATGTGAAGCATGCTGCAGGCGGTTCTGTATTGTTACCTTTTGCTTTCGGTTGCAACTCCTTTTTAATCCCTAAAATCTCCAAATCCTTTCTAGCTTCCAATCCGTCTTTTGTCCTATCGGGAATGTTCAGCAACGTCCCGACAATAATTTTTGCCACATTCTTTTCAACATGCATCAAATCAATACAATGTTGGAAAGGTAAATACTTCCAATAGCTGAGCTGTTGGTACCATATGTTGAACTTCTTCCAATATGGCTACGGCGTTGTGTTATCCCTTTTCCTCTTACTCCCACTTAGGGATTCTGATCCCTTTCCCCATTCATTGTTAATGTTTTTGACCTCGTTGTATATCTCTTCCCCTGTCATAGGCTCTTAGCGGTTCTCATCTCCTCTTTTCCGTTGAACGTCTTTGTTTGTTTTCTGAAAGGGTGGTCATGTGATAAATACCTTTTGTGGTCAGCATAACTCTGCTTCTTTGTGTTATAAAGTCGAACACACTGAGTGTCTCCCCGGCACACCACACAACCTTTGAATCCACTGTAAGGGCAACCACATAGTGTACCAAGAGCAGGGTAATCATTAATCGTCCATAACACAACTGCACGTAGTGTAAACATTTCTTGTTTATATGCATCATATGTTGGCTCCCCGACCTCAAATAAAGATGCTAGATTGTCAATTAAAGGCTGTAAAAACACATCAATATTATTTCCTGGCACTCCGGATATTAATAAGGAAAGCATGATGAATTTTCTTTTCATACACATCCAAGGTGGAAGGTTGTAAATGACTGCTAAAACGGGCCAGACACTGTGGTTTCTGTTGCCTCTATGTACGTCGACCCCATCAGTGCAAATCCCTAGACGAAGATTTCTTGGATCGCTTCCGATGGTATCGGAGTACCTGTCATCTATGGCTTTCCATGCTGGTGAATCTGATGGATGGCGTAAAACACCGGGTTTATTGGTACTTGTGGCGTGCCATGTTAAATTCTCTGATGTGGTCTTTGATTGAAAGAGGCGCTTGAATCGTGGAATAATGGGAAAGTGCCACAGTACCTTAGCGGGCGTGTTTTTGTAAGTTTTGTTAGTCTTCTCATCCACCTTCCACCTTGACTTTTTACAAACTGGACATGCTTCCAAATCCTTGTAATCCTTATAGTAAATAATGCAGTCATTGATACAGACATGTATCTTTTCGTATGCTGAGCCCATTGCCTTCATCATCCTTTTGCCCTCATACATATTATTTACCATTTCGTTATCTGCAGGTAGCATCTTTTTCAACAATTTCAGAAGTTCATCAACAAACTTATGAGATGCCCCGTGCTTGCTCTTCAAGTTGAGTAGTTGTACTAATGCAGACAACTTGGTGAAGTGAAGACATCCTTTATATAGGGGCTTCTCAGCGTCAACAAGTAGTTGTAGAAACTGTTGATATTTCTTGTCGCCTTTGAAATTGTCTTTGTAGCATTTACCATTTCTACAGTTTCACAGGCATCTGTTGGAATGTTGGTGTCAACAAACCCAGTATTATTATCATAATTAGTTGGAATGCAGGTGTAGGCAAACCCAGTATTATTAGCATTAGTTGGAATGTTGGTGTCGGTTTCTCCATGTTTTATCCAAGTAGTGTGTATTTATCAATAATAATAAATTGGAATTTAATTATGGGTAGATAATAATAAGTTTACTAAGTTACGTAAACAATTAAATGAAGGTCTTGATTTTCTTTGTAGTATTTCTCTACATTTTTGGTATATAATTTAAATTAACTCTTATCAATTCCAAACCTGTACAAGTCATGTTCTACATCGTCTACACTAAGAGATACGTGGTTCACACACCAAACACATGGACATGAAATAGAAATTGGTGGTGATGTCTCCTTGCAATTACGAACTGTAAAATGTAGAAATGCCTTAACACCATCTTTATATGCTTTACTGCACCTGTCGCCTACTGACATCCAAGACTTATCCATCTTCCAACAATTTTTTTATTAACTGTGTCATCAATAATATATATATATATATATATATATACATATATATACTAATTAACGCCAATAAATGTAACCGACTAATTAAATGCAAAAATATTTGGTACTCACCTGAGATTAATGAAGCTGTTTGGTAGGATTGAGATTGATGAGAGTTCAATAAATACACTAGCAGATCATTTATTAGGGTTTGGTGAGATTGTGAGATTTTATTTGGTCAATACTAATTGATTTGAGAGTCTTCCAGAAGATAACTCGATTAATTGGCGGGTAAAAATGAAAATTTTAAACTTCTAGATTTCGTTATATAAATATTAGAAGAGGTTCTATTACGTTCTCAGGGTGTAGCTCAAACGGTTGAGGCGCTTGTGATTAAACATGGATTGCAAATACCGCAGGTTCGAAACTCAGGAGGCAACATATTTTTATTAATTTTTTATAATAACCTTTTTTTAATGAAATAAATACACTGTGATTTTGAAAACACTCAAACTAAACTACTCATTAAAAGGTCTTTAAATCCGTTCAGAAACATAAAAATACATCATAATAGCTTGTCTAAAATCATAACAAAGTTTCTTAGCTTTTAATTACAAAACTAATTAAAAGCCTTAAAAACAAAAAGAAGCAAATAAAATACAATATCTTCACTTTTTCATCTGATTCAATCAGTGAAGCTACACTCCTTGCAAATTGATCATCTAATAACTTATTTGCCCTTATCAAGATAGGAATTATGTCTGTACATCTTGTGCATACATCAGATCTTGTGGACGAAACACAATCAGACCATGTAAAGAAATCACATTTTTTCCCTAAGTTACAAAATATAGAGTTTAGGGTCAACAATTGTAGATGAATTCCAACTTTATTTGCAATTTCACTAACCTGAGATGCACAATTGTAGAACCTCCGACCTAAATTTTTGGTAGTCCTTGATGTTCTTAGAATGGCTTCTGACCACAAAAACAATAAACCTGAGATCGATTGTTACTGGACGTTGTGGTCCGCGATGAGATTTCTTCCATGGTGAAAAAGGAGTTTTTATTGAAAACAAAACTAGATATATAAGTATATATATATAGGAGGGTTTAGAAAGGAGTTGTTGTACACATGCGTGTTACTAGCGTTTTAGGATATTTATATATGTCTTATTTAAGCTAATTGATTACACACATTTTAACAAAGAAAGATGAGAACCATTAATCCATATTTACCATTAATTAAAAAAAACATACAAAAAGTACCATTAATTACAAAAAGCTAACATCACCATCACTCCGCCTTGTCCACAGTCTCTGCCCCCATCTCCTTAAAACTCATGTTGGTTGACACCGTAGTTATGGTGTCAACTAGGGCCTCACACACTGAGTCGTAGCACTCAGACTGTTGTTTCTGATAATCAGCAACCATTGCTCGAAACTCATTGTCGTCTTCAAACAACATGATTTTACAGGAGTCGAAGGTCTTTGTTTTTTCGAATGCGAGTCTAGCCCTAATCGCTTCGACTGTCTTCAACAAAGTGTCGTCTTTCTCTTTCTCAAGATCCATCATTGTTTTCACCATGTTCTTCACGGTTTTGTCAGAAGAATACATTTTTATTATCTTTCTGAAACGGTTATTGTGATAGAGTAACCAGTAAGTTAGTAAGTTTGATTTGTAGTAAGATATAGTAAGATCTAGTAAGATATAGCTTAACTTTAATGTAGGCTATCATTACCATAATATTTTTCCCGGCATTTTTGACAGGTGAGTATAATTGTGATCAATTAATTATGACAGGTGATATTAATGCAAGTAATCTCTAGATTAAACAAAAACACATGAGACAAGTTTGTGCGTTTCCCAAGCGTGGGACACCCTTTTTTTTATTACAGAGTTACTATTCATCCAGTTGCGTTTCACAAGCGTGGGACACCCTTTTGTTTTTTTATTACAGAGTTACTATTCGTCCGGTTGCGTTTCCCATGCGTGGACACCCTTTTGTTTTGTCTGTGAGCCTTTTGGTTATATATACCTACACCACATTTGTGAAACTCATATACCTACATAATTTTAAATTATTTTTTTTAGTTAATAATGGATTGCTCGTCATCATCATCATCCATATCCTACAAGGTTGCCCTCAGAAGGCATATTGAGGCTCAAATCGAGATAGATAAAGCTTGTTGGGAAACTCTTACTGAAGAATTTGTAAAGACTAGCAACAGCTTGGATGCCAGGGATGCCATTACAAAAGTTCTTACTCGAATGCCCGCTAGTACTATCCGAGATCTTGCTGTTTTGTTTATGGTTGATGTAGGACAGAGAGAGCTTGACGAGTTAAAACTTTTAGGCAAGGCAATTCTTGAACTGAATTGCTCTATGGAATTGAAGTTGAAATTTCTTATGTCACTCAGAGATTAGTATGTGATGGTGTTTCATGAGTGTTTATGATGTAGTGATGGTGTGCTTTTATGTGTGTCACCAAGAGATTAGTAGTAATAAAATTTGTATGTTTGTGATGGTGTGTTTATATGTGTGTTTTGGTAATAATAATATTTTTATGTTTGTGTTAAAAAATTGATTCAACATGTAACTATTATCTTAAAGTGCATTACAAACTGATAACAGAAGACTAGAGATCTCCATAACAAGTATCTTAAAGTACATAGCAGTCAGTTTTGAAATCATTCAAATTTTTTGTTGCCTTTTCTTAAGTTCAGCAATCAACTCTTCTCCGGTTAAACGATTGTCGTCATTTTCATGGAATAGCAGTGCTTTCTTGATAAGAGTATTTCTGTGTTGGTTTATATCCGAGAGGAGGATTTTGCACAAATACTTTGACCTCAACCATTTTAGCTGTCTTTGTTGTTTATGGCCTTCCTTATTGAAATTACACCCCCATGGTCTCTTCCCATCATATGTCTCCATGTGTCTCATAGCAAAAAATACCACAATCTATTCCATTATTTCTTGTTCTCCATGTCATCTTCAATCTATTGATTGTGGCTACTTGGATTTGCTGAGTAATGGGGTGTTTGATTGTTTTAAGATACATGCAGAAGACGTTTCTCTAAACAAAATAGAAAGAAGTTTAAGTATTTTGAAAATTTTTATAACAGGTGTGTATGTTTTTTGGGTTAAAGGTATATATGTTTACCAGTATATCCGGAGTCTTTCCGTATCTTTGCACAAAATTCTCTCTAATTGCTTTTGATTTGTCTTCTAAGCTTTTAAACTTTGCATCAGTTGGTATTTCTTGATTTGCACTGTTGTCAAGTAATTCTATCACTCTTGTTTAAAGATTGAAGGTAACCACAAAGAAATGATCACGTTGTAGAATTGGCACTAGCACTATAGCAACCTCCTTGAGTGATAGAATTCCACTCCTTGCCATTTCTGTTTCGATGTTGTCTGAAAACATATCCATTCTTTCTTTGTCTGTGTAACCCCTTGACTCAACATAATGGTCACTTGTCTGTATAATAATTAAAATGCAGATGATTAAAGCGTTTATTGTGTGTTTTCTAATAGTACAAACAAAATAGATTAATTTGTACCAGCATAGTGCCTGAAGCAAAGAATCTGAACGGTGATACTGCAGATTTTTTCTTTTCTTTATAGTTCATTAATTCACTGAATGCATCCATTGCATTGGTGGCTATATAAATGCCAGGACAGAAGCTTTCAAAGACCACCTTGAACGAGTCTGTGTGAGTGGACTTGTAGACCTCCCCCCAAATGTCTTCAAGACAAAAAAATATATACTCTGAAATTATTTCTTCATCTACTGTGACACTAGCCGATACGTCAACCTCTCTCAGAAGATATGGAGAGTTCAGTGTAATGAGGCTATCACTTGTTGACAATCCGGTGTCAACTGTTAAACATAAAACGACTCACATTAAATTTGACTGAAATAATTGTAACTATAATTAAATACCTTCAACCCCTTTTGATTTTTATGCATAATTAAATACCTTCTTTTGCCCACGCAATCACTGTATTAACAACTTCATCAATATCTGCACACAAGACATTGTTTTCTTGACCTGCATCATTTTTTACGACAGCCAAAGATGTAATATGTTCAACTGTGATTATAATTAAGCTGGTATATAATTAAGCTGGTACATATATGATATAGCTTTTTGAGCAGCCACTGGACCACCAACACCAACATCTGAATCAACTGCATCACACAGATGTAATAAGTTTAAAATAACCGCATAAGTGTTTTAAGAGCGTTTTAATTATACTAATAATTAATTTAGCCCAAATACCTTTTAGAGCAGCCACTGGACCACCAACACCAACATTTGAATCATGTGTTTTAGGGACCACATTATTAGTGAATCTGTTTTCCCATTCACAACATCTAGCAAAGATATTCTCATTTAATGGATGTCTATCCTTTCCTTGATGGACCAACTCGTTGATCTCGGAGCAAATTTTATCAAATTTCTTCAACTTGTTATCCATTGCCTTATTCCAAGACTGTAAAAAGAAAATATAGTTATTGTTAATTTAAAAACATTTTCAATTTATCCCAGCCAGGTGTAATGGAGTTAAATAATAGTCAACAAGCACGATAGGCATTTGCAAACTTAAAGGTGAATAATCGCTTACATAATCATCCAAATCTTGTTCAGCTGTTTGATCGACATTATCTATTTCAGATGCACTTTGACCATCTGTTTTTTAATTACATATAATGTTGTATTACATAAAATGCATGTAGAGATAAGAGATATGAGAGTTTTTTAGAAGAAAATAACAAGTTTAATACCATATTCTTGTTTCTCCTCAGCTGCAGTGTTTTCTTCAACTCCAGGCTTACCAGCAGAACTAACCGTCACAGCAGCAGTAGCAGCAGCAGCCGCAGCATCAGTCTCATCAAGTCTCTTCCCGACAGCACTAACTGTCACAGCAGCAGGAGCAGCAGCAGCCGCATCAATTTCTTTCCCGTCAACACTAAACGTCACAGCAGCAACCTCAGTAGCATCTTCTTCTAAGGGAGGACCATTATTCTCCAAGTATTTTTTCCATATTATTAAGAGTAGTTGTTGTTATGTAGTGACTGCAGGCGTTGTGACGGGAGTCCCAAATGGACCATAGTTTTTCTGGTATTCATGCGTGTAAAGCATCACAAGAAAGGTGATCGGACCGTTTTATTGAGCGTTGATACCTCTCCATTCTTCCTTTGTCATTTTCAAGTTTTCAATAACATAGCTACACCGGTCCATATTTGGAATATCCGAGGTTTTATCAATTGCGGAGATGAATCTTTGATTGACTGTTGTTGATTTTGTCACAAATCCTATACAGGTGTTGAACAACACAAGGAAATTAATCTTAAACAGTTCACCAACTCCTTGATCCGCGACCAGTTTGTCTTTCACATGCTTTATAATTATTCTTGAATTTGTCGTGAATTTATTTTTGAACAAATCTGTAGTAACATCTTCCCCCAATCTTGGTCTACTCTTGTCTAAAACAGGAATCTTACCCATTGGTATCCCCAACACTTCATGTACTTTTTGTGGTGTTATCTTAATAACACTACTCCCAATGTTCAATTCATTTAAACGGTTATTATAGTTCATGAGCAACCAATATCCCAAAGTTGTTGGAGTTTGGGTTACTTGAAGTCTTAACATTGACCCGAAACCCATTTCTTCTACACAAGTTTTTTGGGCAGTGGTCATTGCCTTCACTGCATCAACAATATTAATAGGTGCACACCTATTCTTCAATTTTTTGTCTACAAATTCAACAAAAGGTTTTCCCCTCTCGGCTGGCTTCTTTTCTTTAATGGCTCTCTTTTACGGACGCTAAAAGTCCGGGCCAAAGGTGCTGTGTTCCACCTGTTTCAGCTTTGAAAACAACCTGTCGATTTTTGTGTCAAGGTCTGAATCAGAGTCTGCTTCCACAACATGTTTTGTTTTCCCCACCGGAGTAACTTTTTTAGTCTTCCTTTTATCAGTCTTGTTTTTTACGACAATTGAATCACATACATACAATAAAACACGGGGGTAAGGGATAACAACACGAATCACAAGGAAACAGAAAACTCTTATCAAACATCACAATGATAAATTCTCATACCAAATCCATAACACGCTAATCATACACTTATAACATGCTTTAATATTATACATAAATTTAAAAAAAACAAAGATATGTATTACAACAACAGCACGCTTATCAAACGCTTTAATACATAAGAAGATTCAAACAAATGCTTACATTTTAAGATTAAGTAAACCTAAAACGCTAAAAAAATCATAAATTAACACCTGTTCCATCTTTATTCTGAGACCTATCGTGCTTTTGCTTCATCCTTGGTTCCGTTCCAGAAGTAGATGAGTTAGGGTTCTTCTTTTTGGTTCCGTTCCAGAATAATTAAACCACTCGGGCTTGTGCTTGTGCTTGTGCTTCACAGTAGAAACGAATCGTCAACGGTTTTTAGGAATATTGACTTACGAGGTTGAATTTTGGGAATAATTATCGTCGTTCCAGAAGTAGATGAGTTAATCGTACGGTTAGTATTGTATAGTAGCAAAAAGGCGCATGCTTTTAAATTTTAATCATATGGTTTGTATTGTATAGTAGCAAAATATATATATATATATATATATATATATATATATATATATATATAATATTAGACGGTGGTGGACGGTGGCGGAGGTGTGGTGGTTCGTGGTGGCGGATGTGTGGTGGTGGGTGGTGGTGGCGGAGGTCGGTGGTGGTGGTGGTGGGTGGGTGGTGGTGGTGGGTGGGTGGTGGTGGCGGAGGTGGTGGTGGGTGGGTGGTGGTGGTGGGTAGTGGGTAGTGGTGTTGGTGGATGGGTATAAATAAATGTATATATATTTATATATAATATTAGTGGGTGGTGGTGGTTTGGTGGGTGGTTGTGGTGGGTAGTGGTGGAGTGTGGTTAGTGGTTGATGCTGGAGGTCGTTGTGGCGAATGTGGGAGGTGGATGGTGGTAGTAGGTGGTGTGTAGTATGATTGCGGATATGTAATACATGAGACGATGACGGTGCTATCCCGTATGATGACCATGATGATTGGCCCAATTATGACGAGACGATGCTAATATAACAACCTAGGTTGTTGGTGGTTATCATATTGATGCTGTTAACCTATATGGTACGGTTTGCTTACGCCAACCCATACGATGGCGACTGTAGCTCGTACGACGAGCATGACGTCTATAATGATTATCACATATATATATGATGATGACCAATTATATGTACCTATATGACAATACGTCACACAGGCGCGCGCACCCCCCCCCCCCCCATATATATATATGTTGATGATGATGGTGACACCGATGTTTAATGACATGTAACCCGTATGATCGACGACGACCATGATAACGTATACGATGGTCATACTTATGGTAGCATGTACGACTGTTGATGTCGTTTAATGACGACAACAATTCATAAGATGGTGCCGACAGTGATCGCTAATATTGGGCGTTTTGTTTACGATAAACCATACGATGCTGACTACATCCCGTACATGGCAATCGGATGATGATGATCCTGATGATGATGATGATGATGTGTGACGATGATGACGACACTGATAGCGAGATATATGTTACCCGTATGATCAACGCCGAATACGATAGCCTATACAATGACGACGTTGATTACCCGCACGACTGATGATGATGCCGTTTCATGGTGACGGTGATCGAAGATTATGATGATGATAACCACTATAATACATGATAACCATGATAACTTTATGATGTTGATCATCATCATAACACATATGGTGATGATGATAACCTAGAAGATGATAATGATACAAAACTACATATGATAATGATAACACTAGAATGTTATGAGCTTCTCTATTACGAAGTTGTAAATCTTACTAATGGTTAAGATAATACTTCAATAATGGAAAAAAAATTTAATTTTTTTTAAAAAGTACGATTTATTAAACGAACTCAACTTTTAACGAAATTTAATACCGGAATGTTAGTAAAAACACTAAAAGTAAATGTTTTTATACTATTTTTAAATAGTTATAAAACAAAAACCAAAATATATATATAATTAAATGTGTAGAAACAAATAAAACCAAAATTCAAACCCCTTTTAACTTCAAAACCCTAAATCGACTTCTACTTCGCTTTACTGTAATTCGTATCCTGGTAAGAACATAAAAATGCCACGTCTCTATAATGGAGTTAAGTTCCTGGTAGATATCGACAGCGATTCCATGAGTAGGATGGTATGTTAATGTTATCTGGTTAATTTTTTTTTATGAAACATTTTACAGTTTTGCAACATATACATTCTAAGAACATTTTTTGTATTACTTATAGCTCATTCCTAAAGCTGTTCAACCAATGTTTGTTGACATGAAATCGAATACTGGCTGTTTGATTTATGATCAAAGTGGTAGAACGTTTTATAGTTGTTATAATCAAAGTACTTGATGACTTTTATTTTGGAACCGGTTGGACTGAATTAATCAGAGAATGTTGTATAGAAGCTGGAACATATGTTGTTTTTGAGCTTAAATCAAGATCTATGTTGAATATGTTTACTTTCAAAAGAAACATAAATGATCAATCCGGTACTATGATATGTATTCCAGTCAGAAACCGACACGTCCATTACTTAGTAAGTTTTAATTTCTGTTTTTAATGATTGTTTCCAAATTCAAATGTCTTTTAATTAACATGTTTAATAGGATTTCCCTGAGTGGTACGTGATTCAAGAATTTGGTGACAGTTACATGAATTTGCTTTTCAAGCTTATTGCTCCAGATAGATATATGTTTAAAGTTTCATGTCTTTGGGATGGAATGGGTTGTAGGCTAGAGGATGGATGGATTGAGGTTTTTAAACAAACCAACTTGAAAGGTGGTTCATTTGTTGTGTTTGAAATCATATCAGATAAGAAATTTCATATTAATGTCTTTCATGAAAATGGCATAGAATTTATCCTTCCTGGTCCAAATCAGTTGTTTCTCAACTACCAATTAAGCAATCAAGGTAGTTCATCCCAAAACCCAATTCATCTTGATGAGAAAAATGATGACTCTAAAATCGTCTTCCACATGAACGTCACCAAGAAATTGGTAAATTGAATTTTTATATTTATTTTTTATTTACAAGTATATTTGAAATTTGCTTTTCACAGCGTCTTTCGGGTCACATTGCTACCAAGATTGATGCCTATGATGGAATGCTAATCACTTTGGTCAATCCCGAAGGTCGTAAAAAAAATGAAACTCCATGGTGAAGTGTCAAAGCTGAAATTCAGATATTCTTTACAAAAATGGAAAATTTTCAAGGAGGAAAATGAATTACAGATTAGTGATAAGTGCAGATTTGAATATGACTTCAATGAAGGTACTTTGTTAGTTTCAAAAGTTGATTAGTGATTTGGTGATGTTTGGAACATTTGGGAAATATTTGGTGATGTGTTTGGTGAATTTTGAAACATTTGTGATTTGGTTACTCTGGGTATATTTGTATGGTTGTATTGATACACTTTTTAGTTTATTGTGTTGAATGTTGGTTGGTTAGCTTTTGAATGCTTTACTTTTATAGTTTCTTGTATCATCTATTTTGTTATTCACTCTTATTTTGTTTCATGGAATGTATTTTAATGGTGCCTTTTGTATGAAAACTTTTAATGAATGATAATTATGGAGTATCTTAAAACAAACTGAAAAAACTAAAAACACTTGGTTAAATCTAAAAATAAAACAAAAAACACTTTGTTAAAAAACACTATTACACTTGTAACACGCTAATGTACATAAACATATATAAATATCCTAATAAGCAAGTAACACGCTTATCCAACCATCTTCTGTCAAAGTGTCTATTTTCAGCCACAGGTTCTCTGCTGTAAAAACTATGCCAATAATCTATTGGTTCTAAATTAAAAGGAAGACAAAACTCAAAAAGCTACAAAATATTGGCTCCAAATATTCAAAAACTCCAAATTATATTTAACACTCCAAAAATCAAATTACACTCCAAATTATTAAAACTTTTCCACTCAACAAATCAGCACGGCAGCGATTTATACTCCAAATTACACTCCAAATTATTAAAAAACAATCGACGATGAAGCTTATAAATGAAAGAATCGAAGAAGAACATGTTTTATACTCCGATGAGGAACCAACGATGACGACGACGCTCAATCAGGCGACACTGAAGGCTACTCCAACGAGGAAGCCAACGACAACGACGGCCAAGCAGACGATGCTATAGCGACGATGGCTATCGAACCCTTTAACAGTTTTGCTACTACTCAAAAACCTACAAGGGGGTTGACGAGGTTACCTAAGCTACGTACCGATTATGCAAACTCTGGAGGTGTCAGACTGGTAGTGGAGTTTGATAATCTGGGTAGGTTCACTGTCCAAAACAGATCAAAGTTTGCAAGTTTTTTAGGGGATGTTGTAAGGGAAATAGTTGGCTTGAGACATTTAAGTTGGAGGGAGGTCACAAAGGAGCTTAGAGATAAACTGTGGGAACAAATAACGGTTATTCTTAATTTTTAGTTGTGCATTTTATATTTTGAGAAGTAATTTACCTTTATTGTATTATATTATGCAGAAATATTTTGAGGTTGAGGCGTCTCACAGGCCTTCTGTGATGAATCGGCTCGGACACCTTCTTCGGGATTTTCGAATAAAAATGTATGCCAAATACATTATGCCGAACATCGCTAAACCTCTGAAGCTGAAGGCGATACCCAAGGGACACAGGACGATGATCAGGCAAGAAGACTGGGATCGCTTCGTTGAGTACACACAATCAGAGCAGTTTCTGGTATAAATCCTCTACTCTGCAAACGTAGATTGATAGAGTATATATGGTTTATGTTTTATTTTAAATATAATGAAATGATTATAATGTGTGGTTGAAGAAAAAATTGGCTTCATCAAAGGGAGCTCGAGCAAAGAATGTTTTTGATCATCACATGGGACGAGGGGGTTATACCTACTTTCGAGAGAAACTGGTAATCACCGTCAGCTGCTTTTCTCTCTAGTTCAATGATTTGTTGGTTATGTGTCTAATGCATGACCATCAGCTGCTTTCTCTTGAATATTTTACAAGGTCAAAAAGAAGGAAATTGAACCGGATGAGATCCCCGGCCGTGCATTAATGTGGATGAAAGAAAGGGAGGACAAAGATGGTGCATACAAGAATGCTGTTGTCAAAGGCGTGGCAACCAAATTAATATTAAACTTTTTAAATCATGTTAAAGCCAATTCATTGCCTTATATTGGTGTCAAACAAACTTGAGTTTTTCTAACTTGTCTCAACACTTGATGTGGATACATAAGCGTGTTACTAGCGTATTAGAATATTTATATATGTTTTTGTACATAAGCGTGTTACAAGCGTAATAGACTAGTTTGAACAAATATATAACATATTTTAACCTAATCGTTTACAAATTGTTTATTTACTTACAGTTATTCATGAAATCTGACGTTTTATGCTTGTAAGGAATCGGCAGTTTGACATTTGTTTTCTTGCAGGTTCAGCATGAGGAGCAGATCGCCTCCGGAGCCCTGAGACTTGAACCGTGCACAGATGCCGTCACTTTAGTGCTTGGCAAAGAGAAAGGTGGGTTTTCAAAAGGGATTGGGTACGGATTGACAACAGGTAAATATTGGGGTGTGAGTCGGGTAAAAGGCTCGTTTAAGCAACGGATTGCCCAACTTGAGTATGAGGCGGTGCAGAGAGATGAAGTGGTGAACAGGTTGACGACTCTACTTGAATCCACGAATGTTATGCTAGCAAGCCGTGAGAATGAACAGTTAGCATTTGAGGCCAGGTTCAGACATCTCGAAGGATTGTTGCCGCATGTGTCGGCAAGTCAAGTAAGTGACGTATGTTGCATATTAATTAATTCATTCGACATACATAATTGGCACTGTTTTTGTCACAATTCGTAGGTAAATCCTGTTCCCAATCAGGTTGGTTCTAACCAAAGTGCTGTGGCGCAAAATAAAATTCCAGCCCAAGTAAGTATCTGATAGTTTCTTTGTTTATTACAACTTTCCCTGTGATTTTTCATTTTCCATAACCTAATAAATTGATTTGTAGGCCAGTTCTGTGAGAAACATCTTAACCTCAGGTGAGGATGTGCAACAAGAATTCTCTACTCAGTTAAGCATTTGATAGTTTGATTGATTTTTTCTAATAATTAACTTTCCATATGAGTGTGCTGATTTTGCATAAGTTAATTGTAGGCCAAGTTTGTGGATAAAATAGTTGTCGAAACGGTACTCGCTCCCCATATCGCGAAATCAGTAAGTATTTGACAATTTCAGTACTTTTATAATTCATTTCCAATGTGAGTGTGCTCATTTTCTATTACCAAATTGCAGGCCAAGTCCGTGGAAAAAATTGTTGACCAAACGGTACTCGATCCCCATAGCGTGACATCAGTAAGTATTTGGAAATTTCAGTTTTTATATTTTATAACCTAATAAGTCTAACAATTTCAATTTCTTTTATATTACTAATGAAGCCTGTAGAGAACAATGTTGACGAAACATCAACACAACTACACCACACTCCGGATAGTAACGGCTCGAAAAAACCATCAGTAAGTATTTGGCAATTTCATTATTCCCTTTAATTGTTGATTGATTTCCATCCATAAGCTGATTCATTGAATGGTTTTAGGTAAAATGGAGAAGTCGTAAAAGAAAAGTTGATGTATCTACGGATGAAGCTTCCCCACATCCTGAAATAAAGGTATGTACTGCGCGAAACATTGTTAATTTCCCACCAATATGTGTATGTACTTATATATTGACTTCAACATTGTTAATTTCACATGCTTGTTTATAAGTGTATGAGTGTTGTTTGTGTGTGCATGACAAGCGTAACAAGGTGGCATGTAGTATAGTTCAATGGTCATCGGTTCCACAACAGTTGCATGGAAAAACATTCCCGGAGGGTTGCTATAAAGTTAGTATTGATGAAGTCATAAAGGAACAAGCGATTATTCCTTGTGAGGCAGGTGAAATTGTGACTGTTGGAGACGCACGTGGTACTTTTGTTGCTTGGCTAGAAAACCTAATCTTATGTGACTAGGAGGTTTGGTCCCTTTTAACTTAACCGAACAATATCTATGTTCATTTTCATTTAGTTTAAAAAATGAACACTTGTGTTCGTTTATGTTCTTTTGTCTATAATCTTGACTAACGTAATTGAACAAAGATAAACGAACATAAACGAACTTCCCGCCGAAAGGTTCACGAACAGTTAAACGAACGTTCGGTTTATTTGCAGGCCTACTATTTTGTTCTATTCAATTACAAAATATGACATTAATTATACATATTTGTTTTTCATATTCTGTTGTTCCAGCTACCACCACTCCCATCCTCAAAAGAACCAGACAGAGCTGGCAGGAAGGCAAAGGCAAAGTACGCAACGATAGACAGGGTGACCAAACAGAAGACAAGGAGCAGTGCCAAAAAACCGACGCCTTAGCTAGTATATAGGTAGTCGTTATTTTTGTATTTTGTAAGATATTTTGCATATACATTTGCTTAAGTGAATATTATTGTTAATATAATTTGTTTCTAGTTTTGTTTGTCATGCTTGCTTATAGCTGTTTTATATTACTGCACAAAAAATAAAAATAATTATATTAACTAATTATACACAATTTGACCACATAGAACACATTAAATAGGTGTGGCCAAAAGTAAGACAATAGCCACACCTGAAATTACAAAATTCACTATGTGTGACGAAAAGTTTGATAATAGCCACACTTTAAATTATGAATAGCATTATGCGTGACAAACGGTAAGACAATGGCCACACCACAAACTACAAAATAGTGTTTGAGTGGCAACTTCACATTTTTAGCCACATTGACAATAACCTTCAGTGTCTATATGTTATGTTTGGCCACACAATACATCACTATGTGTGACGAAAAGTTTGAGAATAGCCACACTTTAAATTACGAATAGCATTATGCGTGACAAATGGTAAGACAATGGACACACCACAAACTACAAAAGAGTATTTGAGTGGCAACTTCACATTTTTAGCCACATTGACAATAACCTCAGTCTATATGTTATGTTTGGCCACACAATACATCACTATGTGTGACGAAAAGTTTGATAATAGCCACACTTTAAATTACGAATAGCATTATGCGTGACAAACGGTAAGACAATGGTCACACCACAAAATACAAAAGAGTGTTTGAGTGGCAACTTCACATTTTTAGCCACATTGACAATAACCTCCAGTGTCTATATGTAATGTTTGTCCACACAATACATCACTATGTGTGACGAAAAGTTTGATAATAGCCACACTTTAAATTACGAATAGCATTATGCGTGACAAACGGTAAGACAATGGCCACACCACAAAATACAAAAGAGTGTTTGAGTGGCAACTTCACATTTTTAGCCACATTGACAATAACCTCCAGTGTCTATATGATATGTTTGGCCACACAATACATCACTACGTGTGACGAAAAGTTTGACAATAGCCACTCTTTAAATTACGAATAGCATTATGTGTGACAAAGGGTAAGACAATAGCCACACCACAAACTACAAAACAGTTTTTGACTAGCAAGTTCACATTTTTAGCCACACTGACAATAACCTCAAGTGTCTATATGATATTATTAGCCACTCAGTACCTCACTATGTGTGACGAAAATTTAGACAATAGCCACACTTTCAATTACGAAAAGCATTATGTGTGACAAACGGTGTGACAATAGCCACACTATAATCTATAAAGGAGTGTTTGAGTGGCAAGTAAACATATTTAGCCACGTTTAATATAATATCCAGTGTCTATATCCTATAATTAGCCATTCTATTATAAAATTTAAGTGGCCATTTCTTTGCTATATCCACACGGTATAAGTCACAATGCAAGTTTAACACAACCCTATTGGCCACATTATTGTAAAATTCATGTGGTTGAAATAATAATTCATGTGGCTATATACGTGCAATGGTCACTCATAGGAAATAGTCATGTGGCCATTTTCTACCGTTTAGCCACACTTATTGGAGAGGCTTATTGATGTCCAGCAACTAATGTCTGTACCCTTTAGCCACACTTATAACCACATAAGGCCACTAAAAACTGTGTGTGGCCATATCATACCCACGGTGTCGCGACCTTTGGCCACATATGACCTGAACAAAATGTGTGTGGCTAAAGGTCTACGGCCACACTTTTTTCGTGTGGCCGAAGGTCAATTTTCACGTAGTGTGTGACTGTGATAAGTAATACCGGTGAAAAGAAAATGTTTTGTGATGTTTTCTATATGCCTAAGTTGAAGAAAAATCTACTTAGCTTGGGTTAGTTAGATGAAGAAAGATGTAAGACTGAAATAGTCAATGGGATATTGAGGCTATGTGATCAGAAAGAGAGATTGTTGATGAAGGTTCAGAGAAATCTATATAGGACGTACAATCAGGTATGTCGCAATCCAAACAACTTTGAAGTTGATAAGAAAGAAATTTATGATGTGAAACCGATTATGAAAGTGAATGATATTCGGTTTGGAACGATTCCGAATGATTTGTTTGAATTTCTTGAAAGTATTGGTCAAAAACGAGTTGATGAGAAAAAGCGAGCTAAGAAAGAAAATAGCAACATGGCTTCAAAGTTAGGCACTGAAGGAACGGATGCTAAGTTTGAAGAATCGGTGAAGCAAGTATGCTATAGTTAGTTGAAAAGGAGGAACAAATGCAAGAAGAAATACAATTCAAAATTAAGGGGGTGTATGAAGACTTAATCTTGATTTGTCAAGTGATTAAAGTTCGAGGTTTGTTTTGTTATGTTTTATATTAATATTTGTGTAGTATGGTAAGAATATTATGGATTATTCTAGAATAAGTTTGTCTTGTTTTCCAAGTTAGATTTGTCTTGGATAACAAGTTTAGTAGGTCTATAAATTGGGTCTAGATTATTAGTTTTATTAGATTGAGTCAAGAGAGGTATCTTCTCCTTATATGTTCGTGAAGTTATGTTTGTTTGATTATATGAAAAGAGTTGAGGGTTGTCACCCGAATATCGTGTGTTCGTTTGTTTGTTCGTACGTTTGATTTGATTGTTTGATAAGTCTGGGCCAACATCAATCACAATAATCTGTGTGGTTAGTTGGTTTATTCATGGTGGTCATGATCTTTTCAACAATTCTCTACATGAACCAAAATTAATCAAATGGTTCAAAATAGAATTGTTATTGAACAACTCGGGTTAATTTAAGGTTGTGTATAAAATAACGAAAGTGAAAGTTAAATGTTTCATTAGTCACATTTATGGGAAAAATCATTCAAGAACCTGATTAAACTACTTGTGTACTGATTTATAAGAGGAAGACCAAATACCTATAATCAATGTCAGAGTTGTATGTATGTAACACCCCGGCTTTAGCGGAATACGCCCGGGTGTGACGTACAGATTGCCCAAAACACATGTGACACTATTAAGTGACAATAATAAAATTAATTCATTCAAGTCCCAAGTACACAAGTTGTTCAATAAGACAAATATAAAGGAAAAACAATAAAACACATATTCTTGTTTACTCTTTAAATAACCTAACTTCTAGTGTCTTTCGCCATTTCATCCTCTAATGTAAGTACCTGTAGCATATATATATATATATATATATATATATATATATATATATATATAATAAAGTCAACTAATTGAATAGTTGGTGAGTTCACACAAGTTTGATACAAGTACATAAAAATCATACAATTCCATGAAACTTGGTGTAGTAACAGCGCAAGCAATGTCTTTTCCATTCGGTAACAACCAAATGTACTCAGATCGGGGTTCCCTATTCCACTCATAACATCGAGGTCCTGAGTGCATAGGGGGGCGTATGATCGTACTTATTGAAGAAACCATGAGCAAATAGTCTTTGAGCAAGTAAGCAAATAAGCACACAAGTCCATGTAACGAATTGTAGTTTGTAATAATAAATAAACAAAATTGAATTGTTGATAGGATATATATGCTACCCCCAAAATAATAAAAAGGGTAAAAAGGGGGTGTGAGAAACTCACCTTTGAATTGGGATGACAAACTTGAAAATGAAACGAAAGCACGTTATATGAAACCAAACGATCGAATCTCACAAGCTAGAAATAATAATAAAAAAACACAAGAATTACTAACTAATTTTATGGAAAATAAAGGTTGGTTTTAAGGTACTTGCATTATTATTTATAAGTATTTTGTTACACATTTTTAAGTATTTTTTAATAATTAAGTCTAACGGATTTTAATAAGTTATAATATTACTTATAAGGTGAATATTGATTATAATAATATTTACGAAAATTTAGCGTTGCCGGTATTGTTTTATTAGTATAAGCGTTTGTTGGTTTAAGATTTATTATATATATTATTTATATAATTATTCTACGAGTTTTAACGAGTGTTGCCGGGTTTGTAAAAGTTGATTCTTGAACAAACATGCCAACGGAAATTAAAACAACTTTTATTTAACTATAAAACTAATTTTAATTATTTTTGTATGATTTATAAATATATATTAGATTTATTTAAATTGATAAAATGGTTAAATATATATATATATATATATATATATATATATAATGGTTTGCTGTGTTCGAACCCGGGACTCCACGTCCACAACAAGCAGACACAACCACTGGACCAAACCATCTCTTATGTTAATAGATGAAAACAACTAATTATAAGCAGAAACCCACACTTCATCTTCTTTACCCTAACACTAGGGTTTCAATTCTCCATATCCATCACATGTTTGATAGATTTAGGTTAGGGGTTTTGTTTGCCGGGTTAAAACACTACTAATTCATATTACAATTACCTTCCAATGTTGTGATTTGACGAAGAACCGTAAGTTGATCGGAGCGAAATTTGGACGAACAATCAGTGATATTAGAGATTTTGTTTGTGTATAATTATCGTTGTAGCATGTTTAGGAGGGTAATTGAATGCTATTTATAGTTGTAATTGATATGTTGGTTGATTAAATCGAGTTAATGAAACTTAATTATTATCCGGCGGCTTTGGGGATGAATCCGAACGTTGTAGGTTGTTAATACACATAATGGGTCTTGATTAAGCTTTAAGATGATGGAGAAACAAGTTTATATCATTAAAATGGATTAAAGATGGTGTTTTGATGCGTTTTAATGGTCGCCGGATCTTGCTCGCCATCGCTGGAGGCCGGTGTCGGAAAAACGTGGGGGGGAAGGGGGCTGGTGGGTTATTATTATTATTATTATTATTATTATAATTTAAATCATATTTACACATTTAACCCCTGAATTATCAAGACCTTTATGTTTAGTTTTTAAACTTTATTTATACTTTAAACCTTGGACTTCTTAACTAGTTTAAACTTATTTCTTTTTTATATCCTTAGATTGTTTACGTTTCATACCCGTATTGTTTGGAGATTGTTTAATTTATAAACATGTATAGCTCGAAGATTCGTTATTTGAACTAAAAGGATAGATAATGAACGAATAATAACTATAAATTGTCGTAATTAATATTAAATGATAAACGACAAACACAAACTCATTGAAACAACACAACGGGTCGGTTTAACGAATAAAAATACAAATAAAAATAAAAAAAATTGACATATGTCACAGCATTCCCTACTTTTGAGAATTTCGTCCCGAAACTAAGTAGAAGAATCCGTAACAAAAAGATGAGGATACTTTGTTCGCATTTGGTCTTCCCATTCCCAAGTGAATTCAGCGCCATGCTTGGATTCCCAGCGAACCTTTACCAAAGGTATACGGCTTCGTTTAGTTTCCTTGTCTTTGTGTAACATCCCAATTTTTCGTTCAGATAGTAATAATAATAATAATAAAATATGATAGGATAAGTAGGCTTTTAGATGGACTTAATTATGGACCAAAAGGGAAAGATAGGCCTTAGGTCCATGGGCTTAAGGGAGTATAAATACCCCTTAAACCCTAATCCTTTCCATTTTTATCCTAATCTACACACTAGCCTATACCTTAGAAAACACACACAACACCATCTTATAACCCGAACCAAAATCTGAAGGCGAAAACCCAAGCTTGTTGGTGCTGGAACGTCGTGACGGACCAAAACAACATCAAGGCTTAACCGTGTTCGTAGTTCGACTCGTTCAAGGTACGTTTATAGTTAGAAATCGTTCGTATAGGTTCGGTTTGATTTGGGAAATCATAGATCTGTGTTAGTTTGTTATAAACGAACCCAAAACAACAAATATTACTGGAATTGATTAGCATTTGATAGGTTAATTATTAACCTAAAAGAACCCGTAACCTATATGCCTAAATCTCACCCCTTAAACATCGATGTTAGGCCGATTTGATGGTTGGGGTTTGTAGGCGCTGGTCAGACGATTCCGTTGATACCAAAATCGTGATATTTGGTTAAGAAACGAAGGTTTAATTGCAGATCTAAGATCTTTTGACTATTTGCTGTTCTTGACGATTTTGACTTTGACCCTTGAGTCAAAGTCTGGATAAGAACTATGGGTGATTCGTTATGCGTGATTCTTTAGCTAGTTCGTTATGGGAGCTTAGCGAATCAGAGGGTGATTCGTTAGCTAGTTCGTTATGAGAGGTTAGCGAATCAGAGGGTGATTCGTTAGCTAGTTCGTTATGGGAGCTTAGCGAATCAGAGGGTGATTCGTTAGCTAGTTCGTTATGGGAGCTTAGCGAATCAGAGGGTGATTCGTTAGCTAGTTCGTTATGGGATCTTAGCGAATCAGAGGATGATTCTTTACCCAATTCGTTAAGGGCAAAGTAACAAACTAGGAGTTTAATATAAAGACAGAATGGTCCCTGGACTTAGAAAAGAATTATATAATTACATAATAGCCCTTGGAGTTTGGCAATTTATGAAAGATACCTTTAAAGGTTAATGAGTAACGATTAACTAACCAGGTAATGATTTAATGAAGTAAAACAGCTAAGACGTGTAAGACTAATTAAGTAGCAATGAGATGACCGGAGCGGTACTTAATACTGTAATTATTAAACAGTTAGACGCGCACAGCTCAAGAAGGAGTAACCGTTAGCAGAAGAAGTAACCGAGTTCAGGTGAGTTTCTAGCCCCATTTCCTTGTTATGTTTTCGGGGCTGTGTGCATACTCTATGTGAAGTGTGAATACACTTACCTTAAGTGGTAAGTGTATGCTATAGATGTTATACGAGGTAGCTAATATATAATACTTGCCGGTGCGTGAACGATCTTCGGATATTGCACGCATCGCCAAGGATAGTGATTGCCAAGTGGTTATTAGTGTGTATGAATGCTACGATGTGACTTGCTTATTATGTAAATGATATGAAGCGTGTTGTAGACAAGTAGAGGTAGAATGTGTTAGAAGTGGCAAGAGTCTAGTAAGAGTGTTAGTGGCATGACGATAGTACGTGGTAGGGTAAGCCTATACGTGACTACGTTATTAAAGTGGCAAAGTGGCAAAGTGGCATAACGTTATACATTATTAAAGTGGCAAAGTGGTAGGTGTAAATAAGAGAATAAGTGGTAAGGTGAGCAGGTTAGATAGTGGACTACGTGTCTTCGGATACGTATATGATGCATGTAGTGGTTGTATGATAAGTTGCTTGATTAACTAGAACTCACTCAGCGTAGCTGACTTTTAGTATGCACGCAGGTGGTCAGACCAATGAACTAGCATGAGGATGGATCATGGCATGGATTGACCGGCTAGCATCTAAAGATGGAAGAAAAGATGTTTTAAATATAATGATTTGTTTTATGGTATCAAAGAAGAGATTGAATGTTTTGTAACGAATGCATCAAGTAAACGTTTCCGCGAAAGTTTTAATTAACTCTGATTGTAAGAACTGTGTATATGAGTAAATCCGACGCTAAAGTAGGGCTACCAGGTACGGGGCCTTACAAATGTTCTAATTGATAACCGGAATATTTGAATCGCGTTACCGGAAAAACGAAATAGGGAAAATCTCCATTGTATCTTAGATTTTGATATAGAACCTAAAGAGATTATAAGAAAATCATATAATAATTAATATAAATACAAACAAAAACGGAAAATAAAAACAATTGTAAATGAAATAAGGAATAATATGATAATCGGACATTAGAGTGGCAAATAAAACTTTACCGGAAAATCTTACCGGAAAACCGTAATAACATCAAAATATCAATTCAATCTTGTATTTTGATATACAACCTAAAGAGATTATTACAAAATCAAAAAACAATTAAAATAAATATAAAACCTTATCGGAAAACTTTACCGGAAAAAGATATAACCTTGCCGGAAAATCATATAACATTGTTGGCCATTAGAGTATAATATATAACCTTACTGGAAAACAATTAATCCCGATCTACATTACCGGAATATTGAAGATGGTGGAGTTAGTAAGCTGAGAGAGAGAGAGAGATTAAAATGATTAAGGTAGAATAATCTTAAGGTTTAAATATAGTGTAGAGATGATTTCGCAATAATAGGAAAGATGACGTGGCAGCATAATAAACAATATGAGAACGGAAACTTGGTGAGTTGGATGCATAGGTGGATAGGCTAGTAGATGGACATTTGAAGGAATTGTATTGATTTAATAGATTAGTAAGATTTATAGCTTTCAATAACACCTTACTCTACCGATTTGTCAATCAACAAATTGGGGTTCATTTTATATTAAACTAAATGGACAAAATTGCCCCTAAGAAACAACATGAGAAGAATAATCTTAAGAAACGCCGTGGTTTTTTTGTAACTTCTAATCTCAACCATTAGATTAGTTGATCTAAAGGTCTATATTTATTCTTACCATTCCTAGAAAATAATGTGTGTGTATCTATAATATATATAAACGAAAACATAAAAATCCTACGTGTCACGATGTGGTCGCTCCCCCTTTTTTTGGAGTCACCAGATTTGCTTGATTTTTAAATTGAGGTTTCTCATGCATTTGACCCGAATTCACGGGTATGAGTCTTATCAAACCCATATATTTGTTAAACGGATTATAACATCTCATTAAATTAAAAACTAACTCACCAGATATTTGATACGAAAATCCTATAAAGTAGGAATATACTAAAAATTAATATCTGATTTATTTAAAAAAAAGATATATGTAATTTATAATTAAAAAACTAATTTTATAGTAAAAAAATAAACGGGTCTTGGGTTCCATCAAACTCATATAGCTTTTAAACTGGGTTATAACATCTTATTTATTTGTGAAACAATTTAATATCAAACCATAAACCATAAGTGTATTATTAACTTTCATACAATAAAAAAATAAAAATTCAAAAAATAGATAAATATTAAAAACAAATAATATAAACGACCCCCGTAATACGGGGAATAAAAACTAGTATATATATATATATATATATATATATATATATATATATATATTAAAAAGCTAATATGGCTACACTCACATAATGACACTATTCATAACTTGAGCCAATCACATGTCGTAAAACGCCATAATGTTTATATTTTTAATAGAAAACTCCTTTATCACTTTAATCCTTCAAATTTGTTAATAACATGATTAGCCCAACTACTTTAATAAAGTTTTGAAATTCATTTGTTTTTCTTTTTAACATTTCTAATCCCTCAAGTTTGCTAATAACATGTTTAACCCCTTTAGAGCATTCTTAATGAGTTCTATATACACATCTTCATTTTTTAAATTTTAATAAATCATCTAATTAATCACTCTAATCCATTGCCTATCTCCAAACTCCATTTCTAAATTTTAGTGAAATGCTATGAAAAGCCTCCAAATTTATAGCATTCTCAATCCATTCTCCATCTCTAAAATTACACTAAAAACATCATCTTTTCTCTCTCATTTTCAATTAAATAATACTTTTTATACTTTTATCATTGCATTTTCTCTCTCATTTACTCAGAACCACTTTCAAAAATATTAGAAAATTATAGAGGTGAACAGTGTGTTTTCAAAATATAACCATGAACATTTCATTTTCTTTCTCCTACTCTCACAACCACTTTTAACCATCTCTAAATAATAGAGAACCCTCTCACGTAATTTGGAGAATGGGTTGGGAATGCTCTTATAGCATTGACACAACACTCCATTTCCAACTACCCTCATATAAAAATATATTAGAAATCAATTTATATTGAAAATGATAATAAGACAAAATAATTAGTAGTATAAATTAAAGAAATTAGAGATGAGAATGAAGAATGGGTTGGGTAATATGTTTGAAAAATGATGTATAAATTAAAGAAATTATGTTTTTTTTGCTAAATTTTAAAGATGGAGATGAAGAACCTATTGAGAACGCTCTAAGTTATCACTTTGTTTTAATAAAGTTTTCAAATATATTTGTCATTTTTATAACTTTACTAATATATATATTTAGTCTCTCAACTTTAATGAAGTTTAATCAACACAAGTTTAGTGCCTCATCTTTGCTAATAACATGTTTAGCCTCTTTACTTAATAAAGTTTATGTTCCTTTGCTTTTCATTTTTAACTTTACTACTATACACGCTAACTATTTTTTATCTACGTTTTGATGTTAATTTTTGAAACGTCATTTTTAAATCCACAGTTTTCGCAAATACAACGGTTAGATTTAAATGGTATTTTCCCTATGGTTCTGCATTACTCTTTCGGTTGAAATACCGAGTGTCAATAATGTATTGATAATCAATTTCACGCTACAACGCGTTACGCGTGGGGTTAAATTACTAGTTTAGACCATAGCTTAAAATTAGGGTTGTTCAAAAAGCCCGTGAATCATGACTCGCTCGATAAAAACTCGAACAAAACTAGCTAAATAAAACTTGATTTGAAACAACCTGAACTAAGTTGGCTCATTTTTGTTACCAAACCGAACTCGGTCTATGCTCGTCTCCGGTCATGTCTTGATCTTAGGCTCTTTTAACTTAAAAATCAAGCCCGAACTTAACTGAACATGTTCGTTTATTTTTAAGCTGCTTAACATCATTCCCTCGTATAATCTTTAAAGATAAGAAGACCACTTTCCTTATCTATATTGTCACTCTTCTTCTTCTTCTTCTTCTTCTTCTTCATCTATCATCATCTCTTCCACCATGGCTACCTCTCTCACTTCATCTCTCTCCTCCACCTTCTCCACCCTCTCTCTCCGCCGCCACTCTCTCCCACTCCACCACCACCACCCCACCTCCTTCTCCCTCCCAAAACCCCTCACTTTCCAATCAATCAAAACCCACGCAGCCGACATTGACACCACATTCTTCGACACCGTCGACCCAGATGAAATCACCACCTTTGACCCACCGGAAAAGCCCGAGGGGTTCGTTGCGCCGCCGTCGTTCGACGAGGGCCCGCAGGAGACTGAAGAACAGATTGCCAGGGCGTATGAGGAGCTGTACGGGCCGGCGTATAGTGGGGAGAGTGTGCTGGGTAATGATGTGTATGTGATGGATTCGAAGGTTAAGAAGACGAGTTCGTTTGGGAAGGTGAAGAAGGATAAGATTAGAGATGGGTTTGAAGAGAGAGTTGTTCAGGTGACTTTTTGACTTTTTGCTCAACCATGGTTCTTGAATTGCATTGTTTTATAAATGAGTATTTTTTTTGTTTGAGCTGAACCCGAACTCATTTAGTCGTTTTGACTTATGATAGCTCGAGCTCAGCTATTATTTATTAGTTAACTAGTGTTTTTTTCCCGGCACGTTGCGCCAGACAGGTGGGTAAAACACGGGTAGTGATAAAACACAAGCGTTGATACGGTAAGTCGATGTGAATTCGGTCGGTTGCAGTTATGTACATTATTGTATTGGAACTAAGACAATAATAAAACAAAAAAATTATAAAATTTGGGGTGGACCAATGACGTGGCATCGGTCGGTAAAACTGGATCATTTGTAAACACGAATGTTATCGATCCCGGGCGTTGATGCGGTTGAGTCTACGCGAATTCAGTCGATTTTCGACATGTTCGTTACGGTACCACAACTACAAAAACAAAAATTAACATTCGGTTGTTTTTCGTTACGGTACTGGAACTAAAACAAAAGGCGGTGAGTCTACGCGAATTCGGTCGGTTTCCGTCGCGTTCGGTACGGTAACTAAAACAAAATATCAAAAAATAACAAAACCAAAATTCACATTTAGTGGGTTTTCATTATGTTCATTACAGCCGAAACAAAAAAAACAAAAATAAAATAAATACTACCAATAAGGTGCAGCAAAGTGGCCCAATCGGGACTTTGCGGCACCAAACTCTTTTATTATATTATATAATAATTGCTTGGGTTTGGGAAATGGTAGTTATGTTGATTGTGGTAACATGTATTGCTGCAAATACACAAATGTTGGCTCATAGACTTAGGAGTAAATGAGCTCGATTAGGCTTATATAATAATTATTTGGTATATAACATGTATTGCTGCAAACAGACAAATGTTGGATCATAGACACGACATAGAGGTAAACAAGCTCGATTAGGCTCGTGCGTTGTTTTTTAAACTCGGGCTTGACTCGGTTATTATTTAGTAATTAATTTGTATATGTTTTAACTATTTTTATATATTTTGGGAAAAAAGCCTTAAACGAGCTTAGTACCTTAAACGAGCCAAAGCTCAGGTCGAGCTGGTTGTACAGTGTAAACTTAATGCATAGAAGTCCTGAAGAGGTAAAATTTAAAAACACACGAGGCTTGAAGAGCTTAAACATGCTTCCCATATGAGGCTCAAGCTTGGGCCCAATAACTAAAAGAGCTTTATCAGAGGTTTCGGCTCGGCTCGTTTTGAGCTTTTTATCGATCTTGAGTAGCTCACGAGTGGCTCGGCTCGTTTGCACCCCTATCTTATAGTTTGGGGGCTTAGAGATGCATTTTGACTTTTTGGTCAAAGCTAGTTCTTGAATTTCATTGTTTGATTAGTGGGTTTTTTGTTTGGATTTAGTAAATGGTAATTCATTTATTGTGAAAAACATTTATTGCTGCAAATAGATGAAAGTTGGCTCAAAGTTTGGGGATTTGAGGTGCATTTTGACTTTTTAGTCAAAACTAGTTCTTTAGTGGGCTTTGTGTTTGGATTTGAGAAATGGTAATTGGATTGATTGTCATAACATGTGTTGCTGCAAATAGATAGATGTTGGCTCATAGTTTTGCAAATAAGCTTTGACATATTTTTTTGCATTTTAGAATAACTATTTTGACCTAGAAATGTCAAACGAAGCATTTTGATTGGTTTTTGTTTTTTCATTATCTTGAATAAGAAGGAAAAAGTATTGACTTTATGTTTTGCACTTTGTCACATTAGATGTGTGCTTTGCATATCAAATAGTCCTAGCAATGCCATATTTGATCGTTTGACATTTAAGTTGGGTTTGACCCAAAACTCACCGACCCGTTTAATAAAATGGTTAACGGTGCAGGTGAGAAGGGTGACAAAGGTGGTGAAAGGTGGGAAGCAGTTGCATTTTAGGGCGGTTGTGGTGGTTGGTGACAAGAAAGGGCAAGTTGGTGTCGGTGTTGGGAAAGCTAAAGAGGTGGTTGCTGCCGTTCAGAAATCGGCTACCAATGCTCGAAGGAATATAATCACAGTCCCTATGACCAAATATTTGACCTTTCCCCACAGGTAAACATGATTTAAGTTTCTTTACATATCAAAATTATACGCGTTGATTCACAAGTCACCTCATTATTCAAGTACTTAGGGGTGTTTATTTTTTTGACATGACACGAACCTAACACAAAATTCATGGGTTTGGATTTAGTTTATACGGGTTCGGGTCAGTTTTGGGTCAAAATCAAGGAAATTTAGCTAAACAGGTCATAATCGGATCGACCTAGTGTGTTTCCGAGTTGGCCCGTATATTTTTATAATTAAAAAATATATATTGATTTTATGTCGTAACTCAAATTAGTTGGTTATTTGAAGTGAAACAAGTATTGTCTTTTGTAGTTCGTAATTATATACATACATTTGGTTGTAAATTTTAAGTCTAAAAGCGAGCATGTTTAATAAACGAGTATGAGCCTACACATCACTTATCGAGCTTGAGCTATCTCGTAAGCCTATTATTTATATAGCTTGTATTTAATACATTTAATATTTATTTATGTAATAATTCTTATTTTATATAAAATTTTAATATATATTATATTTTATATAAAAGTATTAGTTATCATATATATAGTATTGATTATTTTGAGCATTATAATGGCAGGTCTGATGGAGACTATGGTGCAGCCAAGGTGATGCTAAGGCCCGCCTCCCCAGGTACGGGTGTCATTGCCGGTGGTGCAGTTAGAATCGTGTTAGAAATGGCGGGTGTAGAAAACGCTTTGGGGAAACAACTCGGGAGTAACAACGCCCTCAACAATGCTAGAGCAACCGTTGTCGCGGTTCAGCAAATGAGACAGTTTAGTGAAGTTGCTCGTGAACGTGGGATCCCGATGGAAGAACTCTGGAAATGATCAGATAATTGTGTATGAATATACGATCTGTATTATTTTTTCTTGTCAAATGTTATTATTCGAGTTTGGTTCTTTACCTTCAAATTGGAAGGCTGTTAGAATGTAATGATCTAACTAGCTGAGATCTTTTGTGTTTGTAATGGTAGATGTTTTTCTTGTTGGAGCTTCATATATGATATATGGTACCAAGGTAAACAAAATTGCACCCTCCGGTTCGGGTTTAAAGACTTGTGTGGCCCGGTTTTGCACCAAAAACTGGTTCATGGTAAGGACTACTTGGTTTGCGGTTTCTAGAGATGTGTATGGGTCGGTTTTGGGCTTTAGGCCGAAACAAAACCGACAATTCGGCTGTTCAGTTTTAAATAAATGATTGATTTCGGTTTTCAGTTTTTGGTTTAACATGCGGATTCAATTTGGTTATAAATTTAATAACAAACATTCAAACAAGTTCAATGTTGTTCAATTCCCACGTTAGATGTGATTCGATTTGGTTTGGGGACATAAGCAAAATCGAACTGTAGTTTTAGGTTCAACAAAACCAAACCTTCGTTGATAAGTTATTATGGTTCGGTTAACCTTAAATGTATCACTGTATAAGATAGTCGATCAATAAAAATAAAGCTGGTAAACATAACATTTAAGGCTTGCCACCTTTCAAGATCGACATTTTAGGCTTGTAGCTCTTTTATTATCTGATCCTAGTGTCAAAGGCCAATGAACAAGTACTTCATCCTCGAACTAAACTGGAGTAAAACACTTTCATTGGATCGTGATTGCCTGACATCGCCAAGTTTCTGAATCACATACCTGTTTCGGCAAAAGAGACTTAAAATATATACTTTCTTCAAATAAAATTAATATACAATTATAAAGAAAACACACAAATTAAAAGAAGGGAAATTGGTTTTTAATACTCGCAACTTTCACTTGTTGGACGATAACACTTTCAATTAACGATTTATCTCTCACCACTCCCAACTTTCACCCTATTTGTTTCCGGCATTCCTTAACTTAACGAACCCTAACTCCGTTAGTTTTCTTGTGACGTGGAAAATAAAAAGCAGGTTGTGGGACACACACCATCTCCTTTCGTCCACATAAAACCTCAACAACCTCCATTTCTGGCGACCTCGTTTTCCGGCGAATTGATTTTTCCGGCTACCTCGTCTTTCTGGCAATGGAGATGGTGTAGAGGTGTAAAAAGACGATGGAGATCATGGAGCTTGTGCACTAGTGGAGAGACGATGAAGATGGTGCTCGCCGGAAACCTGCAACTCGTTTTTCCGGCGAGCAGACGATTCCGGAAGGTGGTTGGGTGAGACACTGGTGGTGGCGGAGGGTGAAGGTTGGCGGTGAAATAATGGATAAAGTGCTCACCGGAAACCTGCAACTCGTTTTTCCGGCAAGCAAAGCCTTGAATCAATGCTCTATCATTAACAGGGGAATTCACCAGAAAAACGTGGAGGCGACGACAACCACATTTGAGTTTAGGATTTTGACCAATAACTACCTCATTTGAGTTTGGGATTTTGACCGACAGTGATGGAGGCTGGTAGTGGTGGTGAAGGTGGCGATAGAGGTCAGAAGTGTTGGAGGTCTGTGGTGGTGGTGGTGTCATGGTGTAGACGGTGTGTGTGTGTAGTATTTGTTGTTAGGTTTTTCTTTTTTATAAAGAAGGTATTTTCCACATAGCATGCCACATCAGCAAAAACATGCCACGTCAGCAAAAAAACTAAACGTAGTTATGGTCCGTTAAGTTCAGGAGTGATATAAGAAAATAAGTTACAATTTGAGAGTGGTGGGAGACAAATCGTTAGTTGAGAATGTTATCGTCTAATGAGTAAAAGTTAAAAGTATTAAAAATCAATATCCCTTAAAAGAATACATGAGAAAATGGGCAGGTTGGATGCCAAACGTAGTTCATTAAACGGTCAGCAGTTTTGGTGCAGCTAAGATCGGGTTGAACTTAAAACACTTTAAAAAATAGTAACTCTCTTATGCATCTTAAAAATCCCAATTGTTTTTGTAAACACTTTAAAAAATAGTAACTCTCTTTTGCATCTTAAAAAATCCCAATTGTTTTTGTTTCAAAGTTCTCAAAAGTAATGGGCAATTTCATAGAATAGTAACCAAGTTTCAAAAGTGTTCCAATTAGGTTACTCAATTTTAAAAAGTGTTTCAATTAGGTCACTCAACTTTCATATTTTATTAAATTAAAAGTTTTAACATATTTTTTTAACGCCTTTAATTTTTGTTTCACATAGAAAATCTTTTTATCTTTTTTTTTATGTTGACGTTGAGTGGCGGCGTGGATTTTATTTTTTATTTTTGAATTTTAATATAATTAACGTTTTTTAATTTTTTAAAAATATAACTACCTATATTGCAAATTCTGACCCCCACATCTTATTCTCCATTTCTTTCTAAACAAACAAAAAAATCGATGAGACTCGATTTGAAGATTTAATGACCCGATTTGAGAAAAATATGCATGAGTGACCTAATTAGAACACTTTTGAAAGTTGGTTACTATTTTATGAGATATTCACTCCTTTAAAATTAATAAAGTAATTGATACGGTCCCATGTCTTGGTCAAATTGTGACATCACGTAAATTTCGGGCCAAAAATGACAAGTTTCTAAAGTCAAAGGACCAATTCTACCAATTTCCAAACCCCAAGGACTAAAATGAAAAATTTGCCTTATGGACCTATCGCGCTACCCGACAGGGTCAAGAAAGACACCCATCGCGTACCGCGATGGGGTGTCTGACACACCGTGACACGTGGCAGCAGACGCTGCCACCGTGAGCCACGTGTCACCACGTGTTGACACGTGTGTCGGAGCCTGCCACGTGTCAACACGTGGCAGGCCTACCCCGTGACTCGACAACCCTATATCGCGGTACGCGATGAGGGAGTCAGGGAGCTCATCGCGTACCGCGATGGGATCCAATTTGGGCTATAAATAGGGCAGCCACGAGCTCAGCCCTCTCACACCTCAATTTCACACTTACTCTCTCTAGTTTTCTCTAACTACCTCGTAAAGCGTGCCAACGCTCCGTCTCGATAAACGTGCCCCGAGCCTCGTTTTTCCGTGCCTATTATCTCGATATACGTGCCACTCCCCGACATCCCGAACAAGAAGGAAGTACTGCCCGACGACCCGATGATTTTCTCGAAATACGTGCCAAAGGTGTTGACGTCTCGAAAGGCGTGCCAAGTGTAAGAAGGTGTTGATCAAGTAGAAGTTGATAAGCAAGCGGCGTCGAAGTACTGCCCAAGTGTCTAAGGTGTTGCCAAACCAAGCAAGGTAGGCATAATGCCCGACCAAAATAATAATAAAATATTGAAATGGCTTAATACCCTAAGTCAATATTATTCTCGATAAACGAAAGAAATGTATAACAAAGAAAAGAAAGATAAAATATATATATATATATATATATATGAATATATATATATATAAAGATAAGATTATTCTTTGTTATAGAAATATATTATTTAAGTATTATGAATATACTTAAATAATAAAAGAAATACGTTTCTTAAAGAAGAATGAACTAAAGGTTTATAAATTACTATTAAAACTAAAGGTTTTAAAGTAAATAAAAGAATGAACTAAAGGTTCATCGAGATGATAAGACTAAAGGTCTTAAGCCGGATCGTGTATCCGACTAATGAACGTTATACTCGTACTATAGGTGCGAGATAGCGAAGGAAGAACTAACGGATGGTGTTGGAAGCCGATCCCATTGAAAGGTGAATACGCCCACTTTTACAAACTTGATTTCAAACAAACAAACGTGTTATGTGTAAAACTTTACATGAGGCTACGTGTCTCTAAAAACATTGTAAATAAGAGTATAAGTCAGCCCTCAGGTAGAGGTGTTCAAAAAAACCGGTTACGGAACCGGTTTGGGCGGTTAACCGGAAAACCGGTTTTTTAAAAACCGGTTTTTTTAAAAACCGGTTTGACCGGTTTACGTAACCGGTTTACGTATCGGTTATACTTTTTGGAGCCAAAACCGGTTTTATAACCGGTTATAAAAAAAACCGGTTTTTTTAATAACCGGTTATTAAAAAACCGGTTAACCGGTTTTTAAAATAACCGGTTTATAGCCGTTATAAAAAAACCGGTTAACCGGTTTTTTAATAACCGGTTAACCGGTTAAACCGGTTTTCGAACGTTACCAAACGGCTTTATAGCCGTTTTTTTTTTTTGCCCGTTTTTTTAGCCGTTTTTTTTGGTTTTTTTACCCCCACAAACATCTATATATAGTTTAGGTTGGGTATTGGTTAGATCACACTTGATTATACAACTCCAAAAGCTCTAAACGTTTATTTCATACGCGATTATAACTCCAAACGCTCTTCTTTCGTAGTCGTTTATTTCATACTCGAGTATACCACTCTTAATTCGTAGTCGATTATCATGGCCTCCCAAAGTGCTGCTTCATCGGTCAACATGGGTGCCTCGAACACGGGAGAAACCGTCGTTCGGGTCATCCCCACGAAACGAAACCAAGATATTTGGCAACATTTCGACCTATGCGAAATGTCTAACGGAACCCAAAAAGCTAGATGCAAACATTGTTTGAAGTTTTATAACAAAGAAGCAAACTCCAGTTTAAGAGCTCATGTAGAAAGGCCCTCTTGCAAGGTCTTGAAGGACGAATCCGGAAGTAGTTCGCAGCCGGAGATGACGAATCAAGGAACGGTGTTTACGTACGACCTTGAAGCGGTACGTCAACAGTTTGGCAACTTTGTGATTCAACAATCACTTCCTTTCAACCACTTCGACAACCCTCAATTCACGGAGATGATGCAAAAGTATGTTCAACCACGCTACCAACACGTAAGTCGTTCGACCCTTAGAAGAGATATGCTTAAAGCATGGAAAAACGCTAAATCCGAACTAATTTCATACTTTTCAAACTTACAAACTGGTGTGAACTTAACAACGGATGTGTGGTCGGTACCTAATGGTTCGCCCGACTCATACATTTGTGTGACGGCTCATTGGGTTGACCCCCGGTCGTGGCAAATGATGAAACGAACCGTTGCGTTTCAATTGTTTGATTACCCGCACACGGGTAGAAATATTTTTAAACTCTTGGATAAAGTCATTCGACAATACAAGATTGAAGATAAAATCTTTTCAATATCGTTTGATAACGCGTCCAACAATACGGCCGCGGTTGGCCATTTAAAATTAAAGTATAAACCTATTTGTGATGGAGCGTTTTTTCATAGCCGATGCATTGCACATATTATCAACTTGGCCGTGCAAGATGGGTTAAACGTGATCGAAACGCAAAGAAACAATTTTAAAAGAATGTTACGAGATGTTTTTAGCAACAATAAAACATTTTCAATATACAAAAAATTTTGTGATGAAGCTAATTGTCAATGGTTGGGGCCCAATTGGGATTGTCCAACAAGATGGAACTCGACTTGTGATATGTTTGAGAAAGCCATCCAACAAAAAGAATCACTAGTTGCGTTTCATCAAATAATGTCAAGTAGGGGTAAATGTGCACCGTACGATCCTAGAAACTGGTTATTGATTGAGATCGTTACGGAGGTTCTTCAAATTTTTAAATCTTGCACAACTAGTTTATCCGGGGTTTACTATCCAACAAGCCCCATTGCTTTACCAAAAATTGCTGTCATGTGCACAAAGTTGACTGAAATTCATTGTAGGGGTGCACCTTA
The DNA here is from genome assembly GCF_021521415.1 of Bidens hawaiensis. Classification (NCBI taxonomy): domain Eukaryota; kingdom Viridiplantae; phylum Streptophyta; class Magnoliopsida; order Asterales; family Asteraceae; genus Bidens; species Bidens hawaiensis. Next base: position 830 of record NW_027493286.1, on the reverse strand, counting down.
TTTTGATATGGGTGCAAAAATGAAAGAAAAATTTATAAAATATTTTCAACAACTACCCGCTGTTTTGACCTGTGCGGCTGCGTTAAACCCTTGCATCAATGTTGGTGGTGTTGAAGCTTTAATAGAAAAAATTTGTGATGAGCTAGGGTTAAACGACGATCAAAACCCCTATTATAGCCAAACTTTAAAGAATGATTTCAACACCACATTGGCAAACATGTATGATGTTTACCTTACAAAACACGGGTCGTCTTCCCAAATTCATGACTCGTTAAGAGCTGTTGCCCAATCCCAATCCCAAACCGACCTTGAAATGGGGATGTACTACATGATTTGGGAAGACGCCGGTAAACGTCAAAGGGTAAACACCCCAAGCAGTGAACTTGGAAGGTATGGTGGTACCAACTTTGTGAAACACATGACTCCGGATGAATTTAGAAGTCTTGATTTGCTGGCTTGGTGGAGAGGTAAGGAGGATGAGTTTCCGATCCTCGCCGCCATGGCCAAAGATTTACTAACGGTCCAAGCTTCCACGGTAGCTTCGGAGTGCTTTTTCTGTTTCTGGCAGGGTTATATCGATTAGGAGGACTCGACTCACTCCAGCAGCTGTAGAGATGTCGATTTGCTACAAGGATTACTTGGACTCTTTAGACAGGGCACAACATCAACGCTCACTCGAGGGGGAAATGGACTATGAGGCGGCCTTGTATGAAGACGAGGTCAATCAAGGACACATTCAACCAATGACCGATGAAGAAGCCGCGTACGACGATTACCTAAGGAATAGCTCGGGATCGGGTAGCGAAGAAAATGAGTAACAAACATCAACT